>NC_080050.1:29298069-29598069 GCF_026212465.1 Amaranthus tricolor | reverse complement strand
TTAAGTTAAGAAATATCAAAAATTCAAACCGTTGAAATGAATAATTTTGGCTAGAGACTAAATAATTTAGCACGCTTAATCTATCTGTAGGATCGTACAATTCTTCGATTTGATTCTATTGAGTCAATCTTCCAAGTAGGATCTCGATCTTACATTTGGCTGTTACGGAGTTGGGCTAAAGTGGATGTGTTTATTCACTTAGAGACACACATGAATTTCACTTTAAGAAAACATTAACTAAGTTCATAGGTTTTTGTGAAAGAAGAAAAGTATCACACTGTTTAGTGGCATTGGGCAATGTAATGGTATTGCAACCTCACCAGGATGAATTTAGCTGAACAATGAGCTTACTCATATACAAACTTTCCAATTTGAAGATTTATTGGAACCGTGTCTAAGTCCTCCCCCTCCCTTTAACTAGGTAGGTTCAATGTGAAGTCGTTATGGTGAGCATACCATAATTTCTTTGTCAAAATAAATTTCAGGTTGTCAACTAAATCCTTTATAACTTTACCTTTTTGCATTTAAGCTTAATAAGTTTATTTGTGTCAACTAATGCGACTCGACATTTAACTAGTCTTTTAATAACTACAACCAAAATTTTCCACAATTATTTCTCCTTCTTTCACCAAATTCAATCACCCAATCCCCTTCAATTCGACCATTTAATACTTCTTACTCTACCAATACCAGCACCTCTATCACAAACATCTTGTTGCGGTCATCACTCTCTTCTCATGATTGTACTAGTGCTTCACGCTCATTTTAGGTCCTGCTGTGTCAGGCAGCTTGTCTACATATGTTTTATTATTCATATATCCTATGAACTGATCTGATAATTTACAAAATGAATCAATTCATAAATGTACTGTGTTTTAATTGTTTTCTTGTACTTGCTCAGTATGTTTTAGGGGTCCCTCAGCTATGCAGGACTGGGATCACATTGAGAAAGTGTTCTCCTGACTTTTCTTTGAAATATTTGTTGGAGATGGCTTGTTTAGGTTGTCATTGCTTGTCAATTAGGTTGAACTTATCGCTATTTTATATTTCAAAAACAATATGATTTATTTGTAATGATAGTATAGCTGTATGTACTATTTGTAGTTTTATGCTTGTAAATCAAATAGAACACCTTTGTTTACCTTATATGTTGTTGTTGTGGACTTTAGCATTGATCTATTTACTCATTTATGTACTATGTATTTTTTAGGGGAAGGAATGTTTATATTCAATTCTCATCACATCAAGAATTAACGACAATGGATCAAAATGCACAGGGGCGAGGGGATGAGGTTGGTATAAGTCTTTTATAGCTGTTCAAGTAGTGGTCTATTATCTCTTCATGATTCATACTATTGGATGGCTAACACGAAGTGGAAGCATCCTTATGAAGTGCATATATTACCTTATAATATGATTATTGTCTTTGCTTATGGCTTGACACTTTTTTCTATTTTGCGTGCAACTTGGTTCAGGTTATGATTGTGAGAGCATTAATAATCTTCTTTTTATGCTTCTATTCTGAGTCTGGAGCTTATTAGTCAGATTCTCGTGCATGGCTATTGGCAAGATTCTGAAATTTCACATGCATGTGCTGAGGTTGTTAGAATCGAGATGCTAACTAGGACTAACTAGGATCGCTAAGAGGGTAGGATCGAAATTACTTAAAGTGGATCGTAGGATTGTATGATCCTGCAAATTGCATTAACATGCTTTAGATAACTGATTATGAGTTATATTTTTCTTAAGTTTTAAGTTGTTAATAAAAACTTATTTAACTTTGGCTATTATGTTTAAAACTTTTAGTAATCATTTTCAAACTGCAAATTAAGAAAAACTTGAATATTAGTCTTATTGATATAATTATTTTAGATATATAATTTTATACTCAAGTGAAATTTGGATTAATATGAATGTTTTTTACCATTGAAACTATCCTTATAGGATCGGATCGTTAGATCGTAGAATCATAAATACGTGTTCTACCACCTAAATCGACCAATTTTTTTCTACCCAATTGAAGATATAGGACAAGACGAGAAGAATCAAAGAGAAATGGATATATAACATCATCAGAAGAGAAGAAAAGAAGAGAATGAAGAAGAGATTGAGAACAGAGTAGATGGAAACTTACTTGTTGTGGAGGGGAAAGAAGGAACCATCTGTTTTCCTTCTTTTTCTTCTAGATGTTTCTTTTCTTCTTGTTTTCCTACCTTTTTCTGCAGCATGTTGACATCCTTACCCCTTCTTCTCTCTTTTTTTCTTCTTTTTTTTGGTTCTTTTACATACTTACAATTACCATTCTCTAGACTTATTTTCCTTTCGCATACTTACCCTTACGAATGTAGTATGCTATTCTTTTGTATAAACTTTTCTACTGTTTTATTTCTTTTTTCTTTTTTAATCCTTTTTATCCTAGAATCTAGTATCATTATTTATATGTACATACTCGTAAATCGTAATAGTAATTGACCTGAAATTGTGCTTCAATCCAGATTGAAGCATTCTGCAGCCTAAAAAAACTCCACCCAAAATCTTATCGACCCGACCTCGTATTTTGAATCTTGATAAATTTCGTTCCCGATTCCGTTCCATGACCTGGATTGATCCTCGATCAAGTTAACATTGGTCTGAGTACTGACTTTCAAGATGCAGTCCAAGTTCATCATATTACCTATAGGGTTCTTTAAGCTTATTCCCTGTGCACTTGTAAAGTTTCCCTTGAAAGCATGATGTGTTGTCTTTTTCCTGGGAGGGGTGAAGGTGGGGTGTGTTTGTGTGTGTGTGTATGTGTGTGTGTGATGGAGGGTGGTTAGTTTCGGAGTTTGTAGCCCAAATTGAGTAGGAACTTTGAGTAGTCTTGCAGCTGTCACACAAAGTCTGGCAAAGTGGAAAACGTTCTAATAAGTCTTGCTCTCTGCAGAATCTAATCCTATTAATCAAATTATCACCAATGTATTTTATAGTTTGAAACAAAAAGGCACAATGCATATTTCAGTTAAATTCTTACAACTTTCATGCAGTAAATCGGCTGGTGAACAGGCTATACTAATCTTAGCTTTAGAGGTTGTCTGTACTACCTTCATTTCATTTTGTTTGTTACAGTTGCCTCTAAATCAGCTGGTGAGAAGGCAATGAAGTCCTTTTTGTTGTTATAGTTGCTACAATTATCGAGGTTAATGTTGAAAAGATTATGTAATTCACTGTTTATCTGGAGTCTCGACATGGCAGAACCCTCATCATACCCATGTCATTAAGACGTAGACCAAGACATTTGACACAAATTCTTTATGGAACGTGGCGCAGTGCTTGGAGATGTGAGAACTGGGCTTTCAGACTCCTAGTAATGGCAGATGGCATTAGAGAGGAGAGAGTCATAGACAGCAGAGACGTGAGAAGAGAGATGTTGAAGGAATACACTTCGTTTATTTTCTGTTTTAAGTGAACTAAATGTCGGATCTGTACCTGTGTTCAAATCTTGGATAGCGTTCCCATGTTCAATAAATTCAAGCATTTTGCTTTGTCTGACAATTGTATGCGTGTTGTACTTTGATCCCAACGGATACATGTCCATGTTATGTTGTCTAGCCGTCTTGTGGCTGATTCATAATAGTAAAGAGAGGAAGCAGAAGGGAAATATGTGGGATCAATGATTTGAAAAATAGAAGTAATAGAAAGAGATAGAAGAAGTTGTTTTGTGTATCAACAACATTCCGTTACCCCAATGCCATTAAGTGGCTCCTTCATGGGGTGGGGTTTGGGGTCAGATGTGTGTAAATCTACCTTTGTTAGTGCTGACAAAGAGGATTAAGTGGCTCCTTCCTGGGGCGGGGTTTGGGGTCAGATATGTGTAAATCTACCTTTGTTAGTGCTGACAAAGAGGTTGTTCCCAAATGACCCTTAGTAGCAAACTACACATAAATAATAAGTGCACATTATTTAATGAGTAATTCCATCACCCCAAGTTGTTGTTTTGCCTATGTGGGCGTTTTTATTATACTTCATGCTTTCTTTCTCCTTGCTGTACTTAGAGATAGTTTTGTTATCTTGCTTGAAATCATTTATTACATGTTTTATTTCTGTTAGTTCTCTCTCTATCTCTCTATATGTTCTTCTCTATTTATTCTCTTCTCTCTCCCCCTTTTTCTGTCTCTTTGCCGGTCTGCTGTGGGTGATCTGTGGAACTCAGCCCAATCGAATTCTTTTAGTTACAATTCATCAAATGATCTATCCAATAACTGTGGACGTGCTACATCAAGTTTTTTCTCCTCATGGATCTGTGGAGAAGATTGTCACATTTCAGAAGTCAGCTGGTCAGCTTCTTCAAGTTCTTCTCTCTTTTCTGCTTTTCTTTCTTTTCTCCTCGTTCTTACTATCTGCCTAGAACTGTTTCTTATTGTCAATTCTTATTGTTACATATCAACATATGTAGGTTTACTTGGCATATTTATGATTGAAATTACTCCTTTGGCGAATAATTACTCTTTGTCTATACGGTTTTATTTTCATATATGCTAAAATTACAATTCACCTAATGATCTATCCAATAAATATTTTGTAGGCTTGTAGCTTGCCATTTATACTATGATATGATTAATCAAGATATTGTGTTTTTGTTTTTTTCTTTTTTTTTTTTAACTTCAATAGAACAGTTTCTTCTGCATATGCTTTTTCTGTAGGTTTCCAAGCCCTTATCCAATATGAATCACGTCAAAGCGCGGTTACCGCTCGAAATTTGCTTCAGGTTTGAGTCCAATTAACGAACAATTCTATTTTCTGTTTCGGAATTGCTATGGAATGGAATAACCCTTGCCAATTTTTTTCAGGGACGCAATATCTATGACGGTTGTTGCCAACTGGATATCCAATTTTCAAAGTATGTTTGAACTCTGAAATATTTATATATACATCTTATTTTATGGTGCATGTGCCATTTAGCGCGTATGTGTATGCATTTATTATGGAGATTACAAATATTGCTGCCTTCTGACACAAACTACATTTATAAAACTTTTATTAAATTGTGTTATTGTCTTGTGCAGTCTTGAAGAGTTGCAAGTGAATTATAACAATGAGCGAACAAGGTAGGTCCTATGTGGTAATTCATTAATTTGTTACACTTCCATAGATGCAGAAGAAATGTTATTAGCAGCATTAGTGATGATACAATACCGGATTTTTTAATTTTATCTGCAGGGATTTCACAAATCCATCCTTGCCTTCAGAACCAAAAGGCAGATCTCCTCAGGTATGCCAAAATTCCAATCAGCAAAATGTTGACTTTCTTCAGCATTTTTTAACATGGAGTTTTGTTCCAGCCTGGCTATGCAGATGGTGGTGGTTTGTATTCTTTTCCGGCAGGTGGTGCACCTGGTGAGTTGCTTTGTATTTTGCTTCTAGTTTTGTTGCATTTACATTCTATTTCAAGTGTCTAACTTTCCTTTTCTTTTTTCTTTTGTTTGGTGGGTTTCAGTTGCATTTCCACAGGTACTTAAACTTTTCTAATTAAAGTGGTAAAGGTTCTTTTTCAATATGATGTTGAGTCTTCCATCTCTATGATTTCCCAGTTCCCTCCTTAGCATTCTTAATTTACTTTTGTACTTTATGTATTTAGTACATTGATGTGAACTCTTCTGGAAACCTGTTATTATTCACCAAATGCATGTTCCTCGATCATCTCCATGTTGCTTCAACTATCTGTCTACTTGGTGATATAATGTGCATCATATGTTACGTGGTTCTACATTGGTCACCAATCATAAGCTACTATCAATAGCGCTTACTTTGTTCACATAGCCTCCATTACTACCTCACCTACTGCCAATACTAGCTCCCACCTAGTAGGGGTTTGAGGTTCAAATGTACGCGAGATGTTTTCCTTTTACCTTTGATAGACATCATATGCGATTTCACATGAATAAAAACTGCTTATCGAACTATTTTAATTTAATCTGTTATAATCAGAAACTAAAAAACTACTCCATCTATCCTTTTGATTATGCTATACTTCCTATTTTGGGTCATTTAATTTTACCCATGAATTTATTTTTCCTCTTCATCTCATCCACATATTCTTCCGTTCTCTCTCTCTTTTTTATCTTAGCCTTCTAACATCTACTATAAATCGATAAAGCAACCATGATATTGTTGCTTGTACATTCACGACGTTCGTTATGTTATGGCTTGCATTTCAGATCTTTTTTCTTTTTTTTAGGGGGTGGGGGTTGGGGTGGTGTTCAGCGCCTTGGCATTGGTGGGATTGTTGGATTTTTGGTAGTTATGTGTTGTGAGTTGTGACTAATCTGATTACAGAAAAAAGATCTACTTATGTTTGATTTTCCGCGCCTTGGCATTGGTGGGATAGTTGGATTTTTGGTAGTTATATGTTGTGACTAACCTGATTACAGAAAAAAGATCTACTTAGTTTGATTTGGTGAGATGGACTTAAAATTAAGAGTTTATCTGTTTAGATGCAGTTTATTACTCGTTCATGCGGGATGTTCCCATTTAACATTTTGTTTGAGTTAATGGTCATTTTTTCTCTTTATTTTAGATGGCAAACCATGCAGCTATTGCGGCTGCGTTTGGTGGTGTTTTCCCCCCTGGAATTACAGGAACGAATGACAGATGCACAGTCCTTGTTTCTAATCTTAATCCTGATGTAAGTCCATTTTTATTTTTCCTTCCTTCTCCTCCCCTTCCTACTATGTAATTTGTTCAGACTTAGTTTTGATATCCTTGTAGTTACATGTTTACTCTTATTTCAGAGAATAGATGAGGATAAACTTTTCAATTTATTCTCTCTTTATGGGAACATAGTGAGGATTAAACTTCTTCGTAACAAGCCTGATCATGCCCTTGTTCAAATGTGTGATGGCTTCCAAGCGGAATTGGTTGTTTATTTTCTGAAGGTATGATTTTTGAATGTCTCTGATTATTGTCTGTTTATTTTTGTTAGTGCAGTTTCTCATGTAGCTGCTTCTGAAGTTGATATTGTGGTGAATTCCTTCAACTTAGTCTCTATTTCAATGTCTATGTGAGGATTATCTTCAATTTTTTTTTTTGTGACAAGTGCTATAGTTTTGATTCCTTAATAGAATGGTCCTTTTGCGATGCCTGTACCTTTTGAGTGAAGTGCAAGATTTTATATTGTGAATTTTTCATGTTAATGATATTGTTGTTTCATTCGGCTATTTGACCAGACTATGTGCACCTTTGAACATGTGTTAGTGAAGTAAATTATTATTTGTGATTTTGTGGATTTTCATGCTTGTTAATGAAATTGTTGTTTCATTCAGCTATGACCAGACTATCTGCATCTTTGTACATGTGTTAGCACTTGGCAGGCTTAGCATTATGTGATGAGATGGGATATAATAACCCTGTTGTAGTACCCAAAATTTCTGTTCAATTGCACTAGGAAATAACATGGCCAAGGGCGGGCTTATTATTCTGATTTCTGACAAGGTACAATTGGCTTTTAAGTTTCCCTTTTGCTTTGCACTGGGGGTGGGAGAGGTGGGATTTGGTTGAGTGGGGTATTGGTCAGTATGATTGTATGAACTTCATACTATGAAGTGAAGATGTTGGGATACTTTCATGTTTTAGCCATCTGATTCTAAGATTATGATTCCTCATTTGTACTTCACTTTTTTTCTTTTTTTGTTCGATTGTTCGATTAAAGAATGCCTACTTTGATCGCCTATACATTTATTTGACGAACATTTGGGAGGTGGGGTGGGGAAGTGTGCTCAGATTTCTAGGTGCTTACAGTCTTCTTTCCTTGCTAGGTACAATTAGCCAAGCAATGTCGACTGTTTTCAACTGAAGGGAGTTGGGTTTAAAATTTCTTGGAAAAAAGACATCCTAATTTCTAACCATTTGAAAATCTTTAACATAGTTCCTTCCGATCATGTTGTATCTGACCCCGCTCTTGACTTTGTCAAATGCCTAGGACAACACTTTGCAACATGATCTTCCATCAACTCACCCATATAATGATCCTCATGCATTTCTTGTGGTTGTTCTTTAAATGATTATCAAGAAAGACCTCATCAATACTGGCTCCTCTAAGAGCTGCTTTTTCTTTATTTTTTACATGATTGATGAGGATGATCGACAGGATTTATGTAAAGAAGCAACAGTGAAGGCTGGCTATCATTTCCTCCCTTCAACACGATAATAGGCTCCATAACTTGACTGTTATAACATCAGTAAAAGAGTGATAATAGTTTTTCACTGCATCCTTAACCACTTCTGCTCTCTTCTTTTAGCTCCAAAAAATTTATAATGTGTAAACATAAAGCAAAAGCCTATCTGGTCAGTTTGTAATTGGCAAACTAGCACTGCAAAGAATCTTTACATTGAAAAGTTTGACCCTGCCACCAGAAAATTTGTTGCTTACCTTATTAGCTCAAAGTTGAACTGCTATTTTTATTATAACTGTTTTCGCCATGCCTTATATATATAACGAGGGTCTTGATATAACCTGTTCACATTTATGAGGTTGAAGTTGAACCTTATTCAGTACGGGAAGCGCATGTTTTAGTGACTAGGTAATCTTAAGATTTTGATTCATATGGTTAGATAAAGCTACACTTCCCCATGAAAATGTATTCCTAGGGCTTTTCATTTCATTTTGTTAATTTTTTTATCGACTATAGAAAGCTCTTTCGTCAATAGAAAGTTCCTCTTTTTGATGATTAAGGAAGCACCTTCTTCTATTTTTAAATGTTGTATATACTTTTCCTTTTAAAAAAATTGGTTTTTCATCTTGCAACTCACTCACTTAGTTCACTTTGGTTCAACGGAGGATGGATCTATTGCTAGAACATTTATTTTTCTTTGTGAGCAGCCTTCAATATTTCTATAGATATATAGTGCTTTTGTATTCTTCATTTCTTGTTTCTTTTAATTCCATTCATCGAGTTAAGCTGAAATGTTTGTTTGCATTGGACTTTAGGGAATTCAACTCTTCGGCAAAAGATTAGATGTTAACTTTTCCAGATACCCTCAAATCACATCAGGAGCCGACACCCATGAATATCTCAACTCGAACCTTAACCGATTCAACCGCAATGCAGCCAAGAATTACCGCTACTGCTGTTCTCCTACTAAAATGATTCACTTGTCCTCAATTCCCCAGGATATCACCGAGGAAGAGATAGTGAGTCACTTGGAGGAGCACGGTACTATTGTTAGCAACAAAATTTTTGAGACTAATGGCAAGAAGCAAGCCCTTGTTTTGTTCGAGAATGAGGAGCAAGCAACTGAAGCCCTTGTCTGCAAGAATGCTACCACCCTTGATGGTTCGGTCATTCGCATCTCATTCTCTCAGTCACAGGCAATCTAAAGACTGATATGATCAATCGACGAGCCTGTGTTTCACTTTCACAATTGTAAACCATCATGGTACGGTGTCGACTGTGGAGTGTTCGTGGGAACTCTGTATTTTTATCCTTTTTAATGCACTTAGGTTTATCACCATTTCTTTTATATCGCTCACATCTTTTCGTTCTTGAATGTATATTTGCTGGTTTGCTGCTCGAAGATCATTACTTATAAGTCTAGACTCTACTGTTTTCTGTCGCATGTATGCATTGCTTAAATTTGTATACCAGATCATTTCTTTTGCAAATATATTATTGAAAGTATTAGAAATAGACGAATGTGAAGGAGTCACTATAGTTTTCAAAACCCAATGCTTCACTACTATCCCTTTGTCCCATTTAATTTGGGCTCAACCAAGTATTACCTCTCCTAAGCATGAAATATTTAATAATTTTTATATGTAAAATATTCATTTAAATAAAATTGAACATCTGGTAAATAACATTAGAAATATAAGAATATATAGTAGATCTTGTTTTTTATGCATAAGAAAAACATAATTTATTAGATTTTGTTTAATTTGTCTCCATGTGAATATTTATAATATTACTTCTATAATTTTATTTTTTTTAATAATGCATAATTAATTATATTAAAAAAATTAAAATAGTGTATTATATAGGTGAAAATAAAAAGTATGACAATTAATTTCAAACTTGAAAATATTAAAATTATTTAAATTAATTTTTTGAACTAAATTAAAAAGTGAGACATTTGAAAATATTTGAAAAGAAGAAAAGAAAAGCACGTCTCCTTAATATCACATCACGTGTCAATCAAATGTTCTTTAATTTTCGTCACTTTTAGACCATAGTTTCACAATTTAAAATTTCATATATTGTTTTGAATAAGGACAAAAATACACCGAGATTACATCACAATTTTTGGTAAACATTTTTTTGGTCAAACTAAGCTTACATTTGTTAATTGCAACTATTTTCGCAATTAGCATTTCAATTTTCTTTTTAATTTTTTAATTGATTTTTGTCTTTTTAATCTATCAATAATTAAAAAAGTATTTAATAGATAATTTTCAAATTAGCTAAAACTTTTTAATCAATCAAAATTTTTAACTGATTAATTTATCCAATAATTACTGTCAACAATTTCGACTGAGAATCATTTACAAATGAAACAATTGACATTTTCTTAGCTATTATTTTAATCAAGACTTAGATATTTTGGCTCTTCCACAACGGAATCAATTTAATTAATTCATTCAATTATCTAACAAACGTGATGGGGTGATCAAACTTAAAATAAATTAAAGTACAGAGAAGATTAACTACATTTGTACTCTTATAACTTTTTGTTCTTTTTCTTTAAAAAAATTATCTTATCATATTTTACATATTTTTACTTACCATTTTACTAAGTATTTAATATTCATCATTCATTCTAATTTTATATTTTATCAATATATATGAAATATTATGATCAAACTTGATCTTGTTTAATTAGTCCAATACTTCAATAGCAAAAATTCTCTCACACAAATACTAATTTATCATAAGTTTCATTTATATATGACTTAAGATATCAAGGATCAAAGTTGTATATCAACTAGTAATTTTTTATAATTTCTCTCACATTTGTATTAAGATTAAATTCAATTTATCATAAGATAATTTATAGTTTGTAATATTTGTCTTGATTTATAGTATTTAACTTATAATTTCTTATAAAACACAGGGTGCTAATTGTTCTTAAGGAAGCTCATTTGCTTAGATCTTTGCAGTTAAGCGTATTTAATAGGAAGCAATCTTAAATTAGATTACTTCCTAGAAAGTTTTCTTAAATGCATAAGAATGAGGTTAAAATACTCTGGAAAAACTTAAGTTGATCTGTAATACCAGTCTACAACATCAATAAGTAATGAACTGTGGTCCGATAGGGTCTAGATATTACAAAAGCTCCAAATATATTTTTAAACTAAGTAAACAGGAAAATGACAAAATTTCATAAACAGATAAAAAATTATAAAATGAATAGAGATATATAAATTATAATAAGATTATTTTAGAAAGTTCAATGATTAAAGTAAGTTATGAGGTTGTTTTGACGTGGCACTTTTTGATAGAAAAGAACCAAGTACTAATTCATTGTTTAGTCTATAATCTATTGCACCAACCTCTTATATTTGGCACATTGAGACCGTGCGTGTTATTTTTTTAATCCTATAACTGAAATACTCCCTTCATCCCACTTAATTTATATCATTATTATTTTTGTTTGTCTCAGTTAATTTACATTATTTTTATTTTTAAACAATGATTAATCACTTTATTTTAATCTCATCTATACATTTTAATTTTTTTTAATTTTAATCTGTACAATGCATTCCCTCTTTTCATTTATCATCATTATTTACTTTTTTCCTTAAAAAAATCTCACTTTCTCTTTGATTCAATTCTAATGAAATAGGGAGAGTATACTTCTTTTGTCCTATAGAATTTGCACTATTTTTACTCTATTTTTATTTTTTAGTTGTGACTTTCACTTTTTTAATTTCCATCTACACAATTAATTTATTATTTCATTTTATCCACTATTTTCTTTTCTAATTTTCCCTTAAAAATAGTACCTTTAAATTTTTTTGATTTTCGAAAAAAATATACATGGTACTAACCGCATGAAACCGATGAAGTATGAAACTTTTAGGGAACATATGAACATAAGAATGAATAAAAAAAAGTTGAATGTTTGTGAAATGCACTACTTCTATGGAACGACAACAAATATATGTTCAACATTCTTTCTCCTCTTTTATTGTACGTTGCATTCTTGTTTTGTTGACTACACATTTACGCTTAAAATATTGAAAGAGGCAAGAGTTGGAAAACACTAGCTTTTCTACTTATTGCTTAATTTCTTTTTTGGATGATAGGTTTAAAAATTATTTTAAATTTTTTTATTATTAATGAGTTTTTTGTCCAAAACTATCTTTAAAGTTGTAAATTGCTTTTATAAATTTATTTAAAGATCTTGAATAGTTATGAGGTAGTTGTTAGCTTTTTAAACTGTGTTAGGCGATATAATATTTTAAGTAGATATGATGGTGTTTAATAAGATTAGCTCAAAATCATTGGTGACGTCAAAACTTGAGGTGATGATAGGGTAAAAGGCTAAACTTAACTATTTGAGGAGCTAAAAAATTCATTAGTTCTTTATAATTATTATAATAAAAGAAAAAATTCAAAAATTGGGGAAAGGTCGTAGCCAACCCCAACACTGGCCCTTAGCTCTGCCTCTAGCTCAAACACTACTTCACAAAAAATGTAGCTGTACATTAAAGTAGCAGTTTGACTAGCATTTAGTGGTGCAAGTAGTTGTAATTGCAAAATAAGATGTAGTTGTTTAAGTTCTTCTCTATACTTTTCTCAATAATTTATTTTTCAACATATATTATAATTTGATACTTTTATCGGATAATATTAATTTAAATAACTAATTAAACAATTAAACATCAAAGAATTACAAATGTACAACCATAAGTAATCACAATTACAACTATTTCGATTGCTAACAGTTATCAGCACAGACACTGCTTTCTTGTGCTGAAAAGATCCTAAAACTATTTTACTACTTTTTGTAGTATATACTACTCCCTCTATTTTCTAATGGTCTTTCCATTTAAAATATTTTATTTTGGAGAGAAAAATTTAATTAAGATTTTTAAGATATATATAGATAATAAAATATATGCATGTGAGATCTCTCTAAATTCGTTTTAACGTATACTTTTTTATTAAATATTTTATTATAATTTTTTATGATATGTATTTAGAGATTTTAAAGCTCAAAATTTACTTAAAAAACTGTGCAAAAAATATACGAGAAGAACAAAAAATAACAGAATGAACCATTTACTTATTTAGCGAGATTCGATTTGGTTTTCAAGCCACTGACTAAATAGCTTAAACTGTTGGTGTTTCTAAGCTTCCTAAATTCAAAGTTTGAGTTCAAGCTTATGTGAATCGTATTTATGAGAATGAACAAAGTGATTGTAGACTGAAAGTTGGGGTTAATATTAAATTTACCGTTAAATTGAATTGGAATTATTATGAATGTTAATGTATAATTGGAAAAACACAAGTACATGCATTTCATAAGTCAAGAAAATATCATCTTAAAATTTATGACAATGAGAGAAGACTTCTAGTGAATTATAAAATATGCATATGATCTTTAATTCATTAATATTGGACTAATCCTCCCACACCTTTTTAAGTTCTTATGTGAGAGTAATCAACTAGGGTGAAAGTGTCATTCTTTTCGGACCTATTATTTAGTTTTTAAATTAAACATTTTGCTCTGATACCATGTTAAATTGAGTTGTATTTATGTGAATGACATTATATAATCAGAGAAATACGATGCACACACTTTATAAGCGAGTGAAATATCATTCCCAAATTATATGACAATGGAAAAAAAACTCCAAAATCCATTGACATATATAAAGTATATACACTATCTTTATTAAAATTTTACACTACATTTAAAAACTCTTATTTTGATTGTGTAATAATATAACAAATAATATAACAAATTTAAAATGACATATATTTGAGTAATAAATGGTAGAGGATGAGGATCCGTCTTGGAAAATAAAGCCTGAAAAGATGGTAAAGCCTAAACTAAAAGCATTCGGTTTAAACGTGACAATGTTTTCTAGATAATGTAACAACACATAATTATGTAAGTACTAAGAAATTAATTAGTATAATAAATATTATTGATAAGAATAAATCTAAAAGAAAATGAGATAAAATATATAGCTAAAAAATAAAAAATATTATTCAAAATAAAAATATTATAAAAAAATTGTAAAATAAAAATATTAACAAACTTAAAACTCAAAAGATATACAAACTATGTTATGTAACCTCTCGTCGTTGGTTAGAGTCTTGGAGACTTGAAACTTATCCATCTGCAGACTGCAATGACCTGAATGAATGATGTTAGAAGGGGCCAATGTTATGTCTTAACCACTATAAACCTCATTTTCTGTTCGCCCACTTCATCGTCCTTATTATTTTAAGCATATATATTAAAAACTTAAATCGATGATTGAGGCCTTAAAATATGTTATATATTTTACGTGGCACGAAATATTCTACTTCGAAATAAGAGATGGATGAGATTTGAACCTGTAACTTTCCGTCGATACCATGTTAATGAACCAACTCAACCAAAAGCTTAAGCTAATGGTTAAGACCCCAAAATATCTTATATACTCTAACAACAGGTTAAAGGAAGAGGGAGTGGCTGGATGAGTTTGATCTCAGAACCTTACCTAAAAAAAGTGGTAATTGTATTAACTAAGATATGACCCAATTATCTTTGGCTTATATTAAAAGTGTTATTTCCCCTAACAATATAATATCAAAGTATACATATATTAGAATTTCAAAAAAAATTTAAGCATATGGTTGAGAACTATATCCTATAAACTCAATTAGCTTTCAATAACATATATATATATTCATAAGGATTAAGGGAGTATATTTTACGGTGTAGTTGAGAAAAGATTAGGTGAGAATCAAATTCATTACCTACCTTGAATAAGTAATGTTTGCTTCAAATAAAATAAAAATTTACAAATAGGTATTCAAAACAAATTCGATAACCCAAAATTTAACTGATTTTGTAATTGAACCCAATTTGACCCCACTTACAATTATGTAAAAACAAGATAAACTCAAATTCCAATTTCTTACCGACCCGAAACAATTAACTAGAAATCAACTCGATGACCCGAATAAACACCCTAAGTTACTATGCTTAAAGCAATTTTTCTAGTCTATTTTTTTACTTACGTAATTCATTACATTAATTAATCATAATCATGCATAATTTAGTTCAGTTTAATTTAAGGCATCGATATGCTAAGAGTTTTTTTTTTTTGGAATGCGTCTAATGAAGCAAACTATAAAATTAAATCTTTGACATTTGAAATGAAAGTTAGTAAAATACAAAAATCGAATAATGCACTTCAAAATAGTTAATTTAGTCTATTTTTTAAAAATTTTTATTAGTTATTAAAAATATATATTTTAGGTGTGTTTAACGTAGCAATTTAAATAGTTGTTAATAATCCAATAAGACTAAAATACGAAGTACTATATAAATAATGTCAGCATTTGATAATGTAACAATTTAACTAATATTTAGTTGTACAAAATCAAGAATAATTGTTTAGATTTTCTTTACAATTTTTCACAACAAATAATATTCCAATCAATATCATAATCGTTACTTTCACTAAACAACATTAATTTACATAATTAATTAGACCATTTAACATTTAATAACTACAATTCTACGGCTATAACTATTTACATCTATAACTACTTAGATAGTTGACACCTACCTTGCGCCAAACCAAAACTTTAGGAATGACTAACGAGTAAAAAACTTTTGCAAACTATTTAATCGTTGTTTAGTTTACCTAATTTTTGTGATTCAACTGATTTTTACTAATTGAAATTGATTTTTACTAATTTTTATTTATTGTAACTGATTTTTAGTTATAAATTATAACTGATTAAACTGATGTTCACTATTATAACTAATTTTTTATTATAATTAATATTTATAGATTAAAACTAATTTATACTGATTACTTATTTTGAAGGTGAAGTAAATAAGACTTTAGCCGGTAAGTAAAAATCAAATCAAATAGGAATATATTCATCATTAAAAACACAAAGGAACTCAAATTTGAAACGATGATCTTCTCTTTTATGGTTTTATGACCGACATAACCCATGATCCATTTCAGGGGTCACCCCCCCCCCCCCCCCCCCCCCCCCCTTCCCTCTCTTCCTATTTCCTAATGTGAACATCTTTTAGTCGGCAACTGTTTTTGTATAAATCTTTTTCTCATTTTTATTTTCAACACATGCTCAATTATAAATAAACCCCAAATTATTTTTATTTATATACTCTTATTTAATAAATAGAATTTCTTTTTCTATTCTTATATAAAAATAAAAAACACAATAAAAATAAACAGGACTAGATTCAGAGTATCTACTCTGTATTTATTTCGGCTACATTCGTGCGTGTGTCTCCATATATATATATAATCCATTTCTTTCATCAAACAATCTTAATCTCTTAAATCAAAAATATTTATAAAAAACATAATATTTAGAATTTAAAAGAATTAATTAATTTAATTAATTAATTAATTTAATTAATTAACATAAAAAAAAGAGTTACGTGTTTGTTATACATGTGTGTATTATCAAAGGTGGCGAACCAAAGGGGTGATCAAGGGTTTTCATCAGCATCATCAAGCGGTGCAAGAAGAACAACCAACGGTGGAGATGAAGAGAGAGAAAGTCCTGTAACCACCATGGAAGCTCAACAAGAACCTGTTTTGAGAACTAATTGGGAAACTTCGGCTATGGTTATGGCTTTAACTGATGTTATTTCGGGTCGAGGCGGGTGCGACTTTGGTACTGTTGCTGTTGATATTGGTGGGTGGTCCGACCCGTTTTCTTTTGGTGGGTACCCGACTATGTCGCCGGGTGTGTGGGTTGGGCAGAAAAGAGGAAGGGAAGAAACGCGTGGTGGTGATTTTGCGGACTTTCCGTTTTTGTATGGTGGTTTTAGCGGCGGTGCTGGTGGTGGTGGTGAAGGGGAATCATCGTCAAGTGCAAGTGGAGGTATGTAAATTATTATTATTATTATTATTATTATTATTATTATTATTATTATTGTTATTATTATTATTTTGGTCTTCAATAGGTTGAGAGAATGAAAAAGGGCTAAGCACATAAGAATATAAGAATTGAATACGAGATTTCATTAAAGGGGAAGAATGTGGTTTTCGTGATCAAAACAATAAAATAGTTAGTTAGATATGCATGTTGAGTAGTTAATATCGCCTAAAAGTTCAAACTAATAATTATAATACTCCAAGATATTAAATTAGATATTATAGCGTATTGACAGCTTTACACGAAAGTCATTTAGATTAAAAGCATGGATGCAATTTAACACATCTTTCTAATATTTCACACCATGTAATGTTAAATATTATGCTTAAATTGAGAGGTGTGTTAATTATATTTGAATTCGTAACTTTAATACTATGTTAACCAAAAGTTATTATAATGGTTGTAATCTTAAATTATAGATGCGACCTTTTTGATTTTCATCTCCATAAGAAAATAGTCTATCATCTTTCAGCATTCATCAAACTCTGATTATAATTATTATAATATATATACAGTCCCTCTACTGAGAAACCCTCTCTTTTGAGAGGGTCTCTCAGCCTAGCACCACAAAGCTTATAAAGAGACGGTTTCTTAGCCTAGCACAACAAAGCTTAATGCATACTCTTATTCTATATTTTCTAATATGGGTCGATCTAATTAGATATAGTCTCTCACAAATATCTTCGATGATATAACTATGTGATAATTCTTAGTTAAATTGTTGCACATATCCATACATTTTGTTGAAAAAGTCGCAAAAAATAGTTAAACGTATCTATATATTTTGTGGAATAAGTGGAAATTTATGTTTCATTTTTGATGAATTATTTTGTTGAAGATTTTTTTTAATTTTTTTAAGATAGTTAAGTGTTCTTCATTTTCTTTGCATAATATATTTTCTCCATCTTTCATCTTTGATAATAGTAATATAAAATTGATTTTTTTTTATTTTTTTTTTTGATAAAACAATGTTTTAAATGAGCAACAAGAATAACAATAAAGGTGTGCCTTTTAAGTTTTAAGGTTGTAAAACTCGGACATTCTATGTTCTTGGTCCCTCCTTTGCCTCATTTTCCTAGCGGCGGCGCCCTTGATTCGCGACTAAAATATTGAATTCCAAAAGCATGTTTATTCTATTTAATGAACAGTGTATTTTTTGTTGAAAATCCTAATAAATTATTTATTTTTTGCCCTTTTAGATGTTTTTAAATTTTTCTTATTTCATAGGTTATAATACCTTTTCGAGTAGTATTATCGATCATACCGGGTGTATCTCGTTTATAAAAAATCTATAATTAGGATCGGGGAGAGAAAAAAACAGTATCTCATACTCATAAATAAATTAACAATACTTTAAAAAGAATCAATAAGATTGAATTTAGATCTCGGAATATGATACTTGCCGAAGCAATATCCAATTCTAAAAAAAATACTTTTTAGTATTCTATATTTTGCTACGTACAATATTTAGGAGAACATTCGTTTTCATGAAGAATCAAAAGCAAAAGTTATAAAGTCTTAATTAAAAAAAGAGAGAAAATATCATAGTGAAAGTATTATGGAGTATTATACAAGTAATGTACTGCTAGATTCCTAAAACAGGTAAGCTAAAGTAGCACAATTATCAATAACTAATTATAATAAGTATTCAGTTTAAAGACAATTGGAATCAATTATTATTCTCTAATTAAGCTGACGTGACAAAGCTGATCATTAGTCATGAGAGTTATTCTATTTAAAGTAATTAATTAACTCAATTATTTTATCCAAATAATAAGTTACTAATTATAATTATGTATATATTACTTCTATTTTTATTTATAGTATGTATTTTTTTACCTTATTACCTTTACTCATTTTACCTTATTACAATTAATCTAATGAAAAACATTCAACAACTTACTTATAGTTATTACCTTTTCTTTCTCCTTTCGAAGTGATTTTTTGACCCACCTAAAAATTAGTGAAAAAATTAAATGGAAGTAATTAGAAAAATACGAGGGAGTAATATTTATCCCAAAATTCTCTTAGGAGACAAAAGCATTTGTGTGAGATGAACCAGAAGTAGCAAACTTAAGAAATGGGCTTATATTATGCATTCTAGTTGAACAAGAATAATTCAACTGCAAGAATTTGATTGAAATTATTCTTTTATCCTTATTATAAAGATTTAATTTTTAATTATTTATTTAAAAAAAGTTTCACTTTTCTTATCTGTATTAAAATTCTCTTAGTCTTATCCCAATGAGAAAAAGAATAATTGAAGTGAACTTTATTAATATGGAATGAACACTCGTGCATGATATTATTCTTTATTAACACACTCATCCATTTGTGTGAGCCTACTTTCCTCTTTAGTAGTCCTCTTTGCACCAAAAAGATACTCCTTTGATAGAATACTTAATTTTTTTATCCCTTTAACCAATTAAAAATTTTGACTGATTATAAACTAAATCTGTTGTTTACTGCAAACTATGTATAACAAATAAAATATGTCAAAATATGTCAATGTCATATCCTTGATCTTTAAGAAAATAAGATTACTATAATTATATAAATTAATAAAGCGGTTCTTGTAGTTTTTAATTCTTCTTCTCCATTTATTTAACCATGTATTTATCATCTTAATTTGTACATTTAAGTTTAAAACTCATGATGCAAATTTATTTTTTTGTATTTTACTAAGTTAATCTTTTCTACTCGTCATTTATAATAATGTGAAATTAAGATGTTGTCTTTACTTGTTATCTACAGTTAAGGAAGAATTACAAAGTCCAAGTTCCGTTCAAATACCATCACATTCCCATTCGAGCTCAGTAGTCAGCACCACCACAACTCTCACTTCAATCGACCAACCGCCGCCAACCACCATAGCTCCCACCGTACCCTCAGCCCAAGAAGAGCCCCAAGGAGGAGAGCGTAAGCGTCGATACAGGGGAGTCCGCCAACGACCTTGGGGCAAATGGGCTGCTGAAATACGCGACCCGCACAAAGCTGCCCGAGTTTGGCTCGGCACATTCGACACAGCCGAGGCCGCCGCTCGCGCCTACGACGAGGCGGCACTCCGCTTTCGTGGTAACCGAGCCAAACTCAACTTTCCTGAGTTCGTCCAATCTGTCCCTCCACCCACCGCCTGCCCATCCCCACCAACCGGCACCGGAATCCTACCGGCGCGGACTCTTTTTCAGCCCAACCGACCGGCCCGAACAATCCATTTTCAACCACAATTACAACAACAGATCAACACAAATAATCAAGTTAGAGATTACTGGGAATACTCCCAACTTTTACAAAGTTCAGGGGATTTCAACTTTCCAGGGTTACAACAAATTCTATACCCATCAACATGTCAGCCATTGATGGGCCCACCTTCACTCTCCTTTTCTTCATCATCATCAGGAATGTCAAACTTGCAGTATCCACATATTTTCTCTGGTGATCAAACCTCCATTTTTAGACCTCCAGGAAATCATAATAATAATAATAATAATAATAATAATAATAATAATAATTGGTCTCAAAATGATCCTTATAACCCTCCATCTTCCTCCAGCTAGATCTTTAATTCTTTGATTTTCATCAAATCCTGTTTAATTTCTAGGAAGGAATTAAATGTTCTTCTAATTTTCTTTTTTTAAAAAAAAATACAATAATTGTTATATGTTTTCATTCCAATTTTCCAAAGGCATCACTTTATATAATGATAGAAATGATAGAATCATGGAAGTAGAAGTGTAACTTGATGGTAGATGATGTAGGTGGATCTAAGGTTGGAAATTAAGTTATATATAAGTTTGAAGGTTGTATGTATAAAAATAGATACAGGTATGTATTAGTATTACATTACACATTGTACCAATTTTATTTTAGTAGAAATACAAGATAAGATAAAGCATAGAAGAATTGGTATAATTATATCATGTACTTTTCAACATTATACTTCTATGAAGTTATTAAATCCATTGATGTTGATAATATTGTTTTAAAATGTGTTTGATGAGATCGAGCTAATGTTGTCACGTAGAAAAATTCCTACCATCATAATTAATATATATTAGTATTTATAGAAATATAATTTTATACATAAGTTAAATGTTATAAGTTGAGAATATTGATGGACCTTAGCTCCCTCCTTGCATTGTATCATATGGATTCATGGTAAATGTACGTAGTTAGATTGTTTCAAATAAATCAAAAAAAAGAATTACTGGCTATTGCCTATCTTATTCACATAATATAAAATAAAATATATTTAAAAGAAAAGTAGATGATTTGTATGGTAATGGGGTAAATATATAATTTTTTTAATCCATGTGGTAGATAAAAGAGAATTTTTTTTATTAACTTTATGTTATTATTATCCAACATAATGACAACTTTTTCAAAAAACAAACATCGTGATCACTCTAATTAACCACATATTTCGAAATTAAATCGAAATAATACTTAATTTAACAAAAAACTTAACATTTTATTATATGGAAAAGTTGGAAACTCAAGGTCATCATACGTATTTAAAAAAAAAAACATTTGTGAAAAAACCAAAAACTTAGGGTTACCACGTAGGATTTTTCAAAACTATTAATTTAAATTACTTTAAGTTGATTTGTTAATATGATTATTAAAAATTAATGTGACAAGTGGTGATTAATTGGAGTCAAACCAATAATCACATAAAATGAAAAAGGGATGTAACTAGAACTAAAATTATATGTTTAGATGAGTAGATGATTGTTGACTGAATTTACAAGGAATAAGGACAAATTAAATGTGAAGTTATCAATATATCGTGATAGTAACGTTGTATCTAAACCAATTTCAACGTCCATTGACCATATATATAGTTTATGATAATGATCGAATAAAGGAGGATTTTGATGTTTTTCTCCTTGCCTTGCTTTTTATCAGTATTAAATATGAATATTAAAAAATTAAATATAATGAATTTATATAGTGAATTATTTAGAAATGTGATAAAGAATATATATATATATATATATATATATATATATATATATATATATATATTTCATCTCTCTTAAAGCTAATTCATATATTTTTTTCTAAGTGTGAATTTTACTTATATAATTCAATTTCTTTCATCCATAAAAAAGTTTCTGATATGTTGAAGATAATTACTTTCTCCGCCTTTTAAAATTATTACATTTTTCTATGTAATCAGTTTATTTTATTTTGTTGGAATTTTGTTTTCAAAATTATCCTTTATATTTTTTTAATTCAAATGTACATATTTTTATTCTCTTTTTATATCATCCACGTAATTTAACTGATTCTACCTTTATCTCATATTATAATTGTTCTAGCTTAACTATACTATACTACTAGGTGTGTACATGTGTTCAAATATACAAGTACAAGTTGTATTGAATATGGTAATTGTTGAGTAGCATGTGCTCTTCAATTTGTCATTGTTATCATAATAATATTGGCCAACTCATTTATGGCTTTTTGACTATTCATTTTGTTGAATAACCAACTCTCTTCATTGTCTTTAGATGAAGGGTCACATTTGTTAGATTCTTAGAATAAATTAATTAATTTTATTGCACGTTTTTTTCTTGTTTTGATTTTGAATAATGCCTGAAATATTTAATAATATAAGACATTTTTACTTAAATAATATAAGACAATTTAAAATAAATTTAGAGGAAACTATACAAATTAAAATACAGTTCTATATAAAAATGATGTTTAATCAAATTAACGATGATTTAATTTAATGATTTCTTGGGTTCTATATTTAATTTGATTCCTATAACACATGCATATTCCTAAAGAATCAAATGATATCATCTTGTCAAGTATAGAAATACGAATTCCCCTTGAAGACTTTCATTTATTCATTATTAACGATATACATGATATAAGTTTAAATAAGGTTTCTCATGATTATAGAAGTTTGTTAATTATTACTATATAAAATATTTAACAATATTTCACTCATATACTCTACAATTAAAGCGGATGATTAAAACGAGTGTTAAAATTGAATCTAAAAGCAGTGAAGATCCTTAGTAAAAATATCAGTATACTAAAAAGAGGAAGGAAAATACAAAACTCGAATATTATGATCGAGAGCCACATTTTCACGATCAAAATATATATTTATCGCAACATGTTTCTTTTGTTTGATGGTGCACAAGGTTATATGATGTGTAAATTGCACTAATAATGTCACAAGATTATTAAATATTTATTATAATATAAAATAATAAAAATATTTTAATAATATTTCACTAAAACCAAAGTTTTTAATATATATTTGCTATGTGTTCTTAATTAATGCTGTTTATGATTGTGCTTGTTTAATTACCTATGAAATAAATGACTTGATATATAACATGTTATGTGCTTTGTATATACAAGTACTTTCTCAATTCTAATTCAAAAGAAAAAGTACTTTCTTAATTTTGATTTTCTTGTTAAGGATTTTGCAGAAGATTAAAGATTTGATATTGATAAAAACCCAATTATAATAATCCTCAAAAAGATGAGAATAAAATCTTAAATGATGGAATGTGTGAAAGTTGATGGAGTATAGGATAAGAAAAAAAGAGGTAAAAATTTGCTAATCATAATAATAATGTAGCAAGTAATATGAAATGAACCAAAAGAAGATATGTAGCAAGTAAACAGAACGAGAAAGTACTTCTTACTTTTTCAATTCTTAAGAGTTTGCAACAGTTTTTACACAATGACTAAGAAAATAGTGAGAATTTAGTTAAATTATGCAAATAGAGAGTGAAGGTAATAGAAAATAAAAGAAAATATGTGGATGAAAATTAAAGAAAACAGTTTTTAATATTGCCCCAAATAGAATTGATGTTGGAATTTCAATATGATTTTCTTACTTAAAAGAATATAAAGATGTAGTAAAGTCTTTGGTCCAGGGGCGGATGTAGACCATGGCAATGCTGTCACTTGATAGCATATGATCTTGGCATAGTTGGTATTATATACCAATTAACTTTTTTATTTGCCTCTGCTTTAGTTCACATTATTTTAGTTTATACGAATTAATTTTATAATAAGTATTTTTTGATAAATATACCAAAATATACTTCTGATAAAAAAAAATATTTACTATTTTAATATTTTTAAAACTAATACATATCAAAATAGTATAAATCAAGTACATAACAAAAAAAAAAAAAAAAAAAAACTTTTTTCATAAAAAAGGGAAAAATACAGTTGAAAAGGCTAACACTTTTGAGTAACTTGTAAATCATAAGCATAGATTCTTTACCAAAGTAGAAGTAGACCAAGCAAATTCTAAGTTGTCTACTTGTTTTATGAAGATCTCCTCAGTTTATGTGTTCACTTCCTTTTCATGGTCAAAGTTAGAACAAATATATCTTTATGATTTATTATTCCTTAATCACATAGCTTGGTTCCAAACCACCTAATTTGAACATAATCTTATACTCCCTTCTTGTTTTTAACTTTAAGGAGAATATTAAAAAAAAGGCAAAAATATATGTATGAAAATTAAATTAGAATGTAATAGAGATATAAATTTCTATAAAAAATATAATAAATTAAAAATGACGAATTAAAACGATAAGTATGACAATTTCAATGGAAAGAAGTAATTTGTAAATGAATAAGTTAGTTTAGAGTTTGGAAAAAAAAAACAACAAAAAAAAAAAAGTAAAGAACATTTTGAAAGATATGGTGTAAGTTCAAATGAGGAAGCTAGTATTTTGAGAGACTATCTTTTTGAGAGACGTATCTCAAGTTCAACTCATTAAAGATTAATGCCTACTTACCGTATTTTTTAATGTCTACTTATATTATCATTAATGCTTACTTACCATATCTTTAATGCCTACTTTCAATATCTTAAATGTCTATTTATATTATTCTCAATGTCTACTTACAATATATTAAAAAATGTATAATATGCTGACCCAATTAGAGATAGTCTCTCATAAAAATTTGTAAACTTTTATATATATTTGAGTCATATATTAAAACTTAAAGAGATAGAAAAAATATATGATATAAATATTTATTATTTATCTACTTTTTACATTTACGAGTTTATTATATATATTTTTGATTAGTGTTTTTTATAAATGTATGAAAACTTATTTATGAGAACCAAAAAAAGTATTTGCTTCATTAAGTCAAATGTGGGTTGATATTGATATATTATTAGTATACATTAAGAGACTTCATATGTGTTGTTTCACTTTTCCGGGTTTATATCTTTTATTTATTATACAGGTTGGAAAGAGAAAAGTGCTAAATAAAAATTGAACTTAAAATAATTTTAAATAGAAAAAATAATATACGCTGGAATTAAGATAAAACTTAATTTTCAAAATATTGGTTGAACTTTTTCCAATTGAATTGTATTGGCTTGCTTTTTGCAATCATAGATGAGATTATGAGATAATTCCATGATGAAGAGTTAAGATAGGATTGATGTTGATTGTTGCATATTGATAACCATTCATCTTTTCATGATATTATAATTTGCCACAACTTTGAGAATGGACAAATATTTTTTATGCTTCTAACAAAAGTCATTTACTTTCTCGATCCTTAAGAAATTATTACAGTACTACTCTCATCTTTTCTTTTTGTTCTTCCTATTTACTTTTTACACTGTCAAATCTTAACATCTCTAAATACACATAATAAAAAATTATAAAAGATACATAATAAAAAAAATATACATTAAGACGAATCTAATGAGATTTCACATGGATATATTTCATATTCTAATATATGTCAAAAACATTAATTAAATTTCTCTCTCTTTAAGGTGAAATATCCAAATGGGAAGAACATTTGTGAACGGAGGGAGTATATTGCAAAAATATTAAAAATAAGAAGACCAATGAAATTGTGTGGATGATGATAAGTAAATGGTACGACGAATCATACTATCTAGTCACACACAAAATATTGATTACCTATGAATAAAAAGTGTTACTATATTTTTTTTCTTGGATTTTTTATGGTTAAAAAGTCACCTTTTTGCTAAAAAGTAACATTTTTCATAAGTGTTACTTTTACATTAAAATTATTACTTTTTAACCATAAAAATTCCAAAAAAAAACAATAGTAACACTTTTTTGCCATAAAATAACGGGTTCGCACGGTTTACATTTAAACATATTTTATGCTTGAATTCGATATTATGGGCGGGATATACTGGATATGATAATGATGATTTACACTTGAACTCGACCATATATATATATATATATATATATATATATATATATATATATATATATATATATATATATATAGAAATGACTTAATATTTTTAGATTGTTTATCATTTTTACAAATTATGTATTTATGAAAATCAAAAACCTTGTTGATATAGCGAAACGAATTACACGTACATAATAATCACAAAAGTTAGGAGATGAGGATTAGCTATTTACCTAATAATCACTATATACTTTAATTATTAGGGACTAAAAAAATAGGACAAGTGGAGTTGAATGATTCTTAAATTGAAGTAAAAAAATAAAGACATGCGCCTAACAATAATTAATTGAGGGAACATTTAAAAAGAAGGTTAATCTTCTCTTCTCTAATACTTACTCCCTTAGTACCTATGATTATCCAATAATGGATTTTGGCACAAAAAATAGGAATAGGCAAAGACAATTAAATTTTGTGAACATGATTAAAAGTGATAGAAAATAAAAAAATATATATAAATAAGAATCAAAAAAATTGATAGGAATATTATTAAAAATAAAAATATTACAAAGTATAAAATATAAATTAAATTAAAAATATTGACAAATTCAGATACCGAAGAATAATTACTTCTATATAAAATGACCTAAACCAAACCCTATTTTCCTAAAAGTTTGTAGGAGATGAATATAGCTAAATTTACCTACCCTTGAGTTGGCAATGGTTCTTCTCCCCATGCATGATTTCATGTATTATTTATGTGTAGTTTTTAGAGCCTATTTTGAATTTTTTTAAGGTAAAAGCCATTCTTCTAATGTAGATAGACCATATGAAAATGACCCTAATATGAAGATTAAATGAACATGCCAAATATGACAATCATAATTTGTATCATGTTCAATTATGACCCTTAATCAATGACATGTCTTTTGGTTTTCAAGCCCAACTTAAACTTAGTTTATAATTTGTTTTTTGGCTAGCTTATTAGTTAATTTCCCAAATTTCTATCATAAAAGATTAGCATACGTACATATTGTCATAATATAAAGATAAAAGCTTAATGGGTAATAATGGTCCAAATGCTTCGTGATTGTCATAAGCATACTTTTGTAAAAGACCATTTCTCAATGAGATGACCTTAAATATTCTCATAATTTGTAGTTAGTAAATTAGTTGGTTAATCTATATGTAAAGCGCATCTTACACAGCAATACCATCTCATACAACAATTTATAATAATAATAATTATACAATAAATGGGTAAGATATTAAGTGTCCACAAGCTATAATATATTCTATATATTGATAAATACATTCAAAATTACATGACTTCTTTAACCAAAAATGACTTCCAAATTGAATTCAAATAATTAATATTTCACCGAGGGCCTACTAATTTTGAGCGAGCCTAAAAATCATTACGAATTGAAAAAGATAGCAAAATTTTAGAAAAAACCGATTCAATCACAAACAGCAAAAGAGAGAAGAATGCGTGGAGATGGCAAAGTGCATACCAGTTACAAAATAAATCATCCTACAAGTTTGTATTTACAGAAGGCATAACCAGCAAGGCTGATACAAAATCCAAATAAACGCCAAAGACCGCGTCTAAACTATTTCTTTTTCGAGCTCGAGCTCGACCTATTCAATACTATTTCAGATGATGTCAAAAAAGCCAATCAATAAGATGAAATCCTCAAGTGAGAAGAATGTGTTACCAACGACGCCAAAACGAATTTCAACTTCCAGAGATCAAATGTACAAAATAATTCCATTTGAAGTAGTATTTTCATCCCTCATGGACATGGGCATCTTTTGTTGAGATATCGGATCGGATTTCAAAGTTCCTGCTTCTGCCCCGGCTAGAATGTCGGATATCTGCACGGATTGTCTGAGTGTGATAGTCCGAGCCCACGTAAGAGTCGGTTTCTGAACTGTTATGAAGCAAGTTGCTTCCTCTACTCCGTATATCGTCCTCGATGTCTTCGATGTTATGGCATTGTGAAATCTTAAGCAGATCTCCCCCAAGGTCTAAATCATTATGTACCTTGGTACGCTGGTCACCCGAATCATCCATGATTTCAATTTCATTTTCGGGGGTGGTACGCAGGGGTGGTGTTTGTTGTACCTCTTCCTGAGCATAAGCCCGAAAATTGTTTCTTGATGGTTTAATACTAGTGCAGAACACTTCACCATAATTGTTAGCACAGCCTCGGTTGTAGACGTTGAGCCTGCTGTCAGTTCTGTACCGGAAGTTCTCATATGTTGTCTGATGGAAAAAATAAAAATACATCAGCCAAAAAGAAACAGACCCATTGGGGAAATAAATCAGACATTATACGCTTATTTGGACTGAGTTATATTAGTTAATGACTGCAACGCAACAACGAAAATACACTACAAATAGTGCAACAACAGCTTTCTCATTCGAGCCTTCACTGACAGGTTATCAGGAATCAAGATAAGGAGAGCTACTCGCCAAGAGGATAAATGTAATAAAACAGCCTATGTAAATTCACAATGAACCAATTTGTTCCCATAAGATAACTGCAAATCCTCATTCAGTAGGGATATTCTAAAACAAATCAATTAAATCGATTTAAAATTGGTAAGAGAAAAATGAATGCTTTGTTCACTACACACAGCGCACTAAACAAAATGTTCTATTATCCCAATGCCATTAAGAACTCCCGGTCCCACGTACACTTCCAACAAGACAGGATTTTAAAGATCAAATGTACGCAACCTTACCCTTGCAATGATGAGGTTTTTTACATAAGCTTTTATAGAAATGATGGAGAAGAAATCATGAACGGATAAAATAATAAAATAAAGGGTTATTTGGATACTTTGTGCACTTGATCCCAGGTGGAGAAGACAAATTTACTGTGCAATGACGCCTGATGAGAGTTATAGAAAAAGGGGGTCAGGATGGGGAAGGCATGAATTAGTTATATACCAGAATCAAACTCGTTACCTTCTTATCTCACAAACAGCAGGTCCATTCAGTTTTTCGTGCTACTACGAAAACCGACATTATCTAAATGAATAGGAAGCATCGGATTAAAACTTCCAAGAAATATTCATTTTTTTATCCTTCGACAATATATATCCTAAACCCAACCAAATGTTTTGTAGAGCAAAAGGGTCACCACTGACACCCTTATTCTTCGACTGTATTTAGATTTTTGTTTAATAAAGAATTACAGTCAGCATAGGTATATCAAATTCTTTTCATATGTTCTTTGTGGATATTGCAGATAGCTTCCATAGCAAACTCCAATAGTTCATACAACTATTGAGACAGGGCATGGTTGGCAACATGAAGAAGGTATTGGTCAATTAGAAAAAAAAAAAAGGACAACATCAAGGAAACTATGAAGACATAATAAAAATTAAAAAATACAATACGAACCTGATTTGTGCCGATAAGGTACATATGAAATCCAGTGAGTCCACCAACGAACCACAAAGATATGAAACAATAAGCCATGAGTATTACTGATGCTGGTGAATCTTTCATGGCCCTCCAAACTGTATAATGGTTGTCATTCATCAGAACCTTCATATAGAAGGCAGAAATGGCAAACACATAAATGCACAGTAGAGTGGCTGAAGACACAAAAAGAAAAAAATAGCGGTAGTTGCGCTGCATGATAAACAAAATAGAGTTAAAATATGAATATGGTGACTACAAATCAGAGCATAACAAGTAACATACTACAACAAATTATATTACCACTCCAATACACTGACCAACCCAAGGGCAATGGTGGTCAAAGCGCTCCACACAGTTGTTGCATATTGAGCAATGAGAGCAGCGGGGTGGGCGATATAGCATACATGTATCACAATATTTTACCCTCACTGGAATTCCATTAACCATAACTTCTTTTGTCCGAGGAAACTGAAGACCTGGTGTTTGTCTTCCACCAGTCTCAACTACTGAAGAGTCGTAACGAAACTCTTCCTCTGGTGGATGTGAATTACGTGGTACAATTCCCGGATCTCTTGTTGACGTGCGCAATAAAAGGGCCAATACCTTTCAAAAGGAAATAAAGATGAAAAGAGTTAGGATCACCTAGTATGGAACAAAGTCCAATCTGATGCAGTAAACAATAGAATAGACTATACGTAACACATTCAAGATCCATAGTACATTAGTACTAAATTTCTAAATGGTGGAAATAGTAATGAAATTATAATATAGTTTTGCTTAAAAAAACTATTTGACAAGGTATATGATCATGCTTGTCCTACTCTAATCATTATTTTCTTCACAAAACCCAAATCCATCCATTACAATTTGAAAAATGTAGCATTAGGTGGTCATTGAAATTACGAAAAATTGAGAGTGAGATCTCTACTGCCAAGGGAATGATGTAACTCAATTTATGAAAATTTAAACTAAAATTCATTTCCATTACCACCATTTAAAAGTAATAACTGAACCAAACGCCCCCTTAGGGTAAATGAGAGAGTACAGTACCCTAAGGCAACCTCATGAATAAAAAGCAAAATTCAAGCATAAAAAAGAATTCCACGAGAATTTGGTTAGTAAATTTCAAAAGTGAAGACTCTCGCCCATCTTAGACAAGATGTTAGCAATCATATATTGAATGGCAAATAAGATTTCAACCAAGGATTCAAGGACCAAGGCAACATGTCGAAGTTAAAAATTTACAAAATTGAACACATTAGACAAGAAAAACATTCATTGGATCCGTCTTACATAAATGGTAAAAACAATGGCCACCACCAAGATTGCATATCCAGCATTATATGAAACAAATTGATGAGCATGACGAAGATGCCAAGCTACAAATATACAGAAGATAACAACTGGAACAGTGATCAACAGTATGGTGGCAAGTACTGACTTAGCATCGGGACCCAATATTATGCGACCACCCAAAAGAAATTTCTGCAAGTGTCAACAGGAGTCATTATGAAACTAATACAGTAATAACATGTCAGTGTAACTGTTGTAAACATAATTTAGAACCAAGAATCACAAAGTATATAAAAAATTAAATCAGCAATTAATTTTGTTTTCCCTTTGTTTTTTGGGTGGGAAAGGGACAGTGAAAAAGGTCCTAAGATTAGAGGGGAAGGAAGAATATGAAAATATCATCATTCAACAAAATTCCAAATTTCTTTGGCAGAAAGTGTGTAGCCAAACATGATACAAAACAATTCCAAGCCCAAATCCTGATCATGTTAATTCTAAAGCATACCCATACAAAATTTTATTGACAGTTATATTGTCTCTTATCAAGTACAAAGGACACACATGACACAACAAATGCATATTCATTGTACCCTTAGTCCCTTCCAGACTGCTTGAATGATGACGTCAACTTCAAATTCTCAACCTTGAAATGCCTTGTCTATATTATAAATATTTTATTTTTCAATAATTATTTCAATTCCACCGCCATAAAGCTAAAAAAAGAAACCTAAGACAACAAGAAGTAACTTTCATTTTAGAGAATGAAGGTTGTGATTAAGGAGCAGTGATGAGTAGCATTTTCCACTTCAGCTTTATAAAGTTTGAAAAACATAGATAGACACCATAACAATTATTTGACCACTAGGTATTATGACGTAGTGATAAGTACACTTCTAAAGCCTCATAGTGATAAGTATGTAAGAGTTTCTAGGTTGTTGCTAAAAGTAATGCGACACATTGCCCAAATACGAAGTCAAATGAGATGGGACTTTCCTCTTCTCCTCCCACCCTCGAGTAGATGCAAGCGTTGCTAGCTCATCGCTAGCTCATCGACTGCTCCCAGCGCTTCACATCTATTGTAAGTGGTGTCAAAGGAGCAAAGCTTTTTAAGGTTTAAGGGATCAAAGGCCAAGGAAAATAATAGATTTAAGCTAAAGTTGGCATCTTAAATTACTTGGAGTTGATAGATGTTATGAATGTAAGATTAACATCCTTAGTCAAAGTGCATAAGTAATGAGGTTAAGGAATTTAAAAGGGAGTAAGATATGTAAATTTGGTAGTTTAGGCAGATAAGAAGAGAAATAGAATTGTCATTATGATAGATGAATGGATACCAATGATGTTGTAGAGGTGTGTTGAAAACGAGTTATGAGAGAAATAAAGTTTAATTTGAATTTTCTACGAGCATTACCATGTACTACTTAACACAAGTATACAAAGCGTGAAAACCATTTGGTAACTTATGTAGAGGAATAAATACAACCTAAATTGATTATTTCTGGACTAAAAGAAATTATATAGAAAGTTGCCTAAACTATAAGTCACACTACGTGATTGTGTAGTCACCCAATACAAACTCTTAGTCCTCAATGTTTGTATGCAATCAATTTCATTCAAAAATAGAATCCCAAGACAAGGATGGTTCTAGGTTGATTGGACAAGTATGGATGACCCGCATTCAACTTGGACAAAGATTATTGCTTATTTGGCTTAAGGCATTCTAGGAATAGCAAAGGGCAATGTAGTAGTGAAAAAAGACACGAAGGGATGTAATGAAGAAGTAAGCATCACAACAAAGAGAATGGAAGGATGATATTCAGCTTTGCGAAAATGTTATGGTGAGGAGAACACTGCAAAACACAAGGAATCCAAAACCAAAACCAAGAGTGATTTTTAAGACAAAGTTATAAGTGTATGATTAGGTATACAATAAGTTGGACTTGATAGAAAGATCTTTAAAAGATGGTCATATTCCAAAAGGAAATTAAAGGAGATCTTAGTAGGGTGGAGTACTAAATATTAATATGAAACAATTAAACATTCTTTTCCAAGCTCAAGAGAAACTTTGACAAGGCATTCAACGGATGTCAAGGGGGCACAACATGAGACATCTTGATGGAACTAGTTGAAGAAAACAGGGAATTTTCTAGAAGAAAAAAGTAGAAGTGGAAGTGACTTGAAAATGTTTGGTAGGACTATTTGGCTAACTACTTCAACAAAACATAGAGAACAAATAAGATGCCAAAAGACTCGAACACAAACACTATGATATACATCTACAAAACCAAAGTCATGCTCAAGATTGGTCTAACTATTGGGGGAAATAAACTTATTAGTCACACCATTAAGCTGTGGAAAAGGATAATGATGAAACAGAAACAAAAAGTAGAACATGTTAACTTGTAGCCTCGGCAGCTTAGCGCCATCAATAACTTGGCCATAATGCATTTTCCCTTCATTAGTTAAAATCATGGATTTAAATCTTCACTGCAACACCATATCAAAATTCTAACTAACCGTCTGACCAACACCCTTGATTCTAACACTTTTGCAAGTTCAATCTTCAGGCTATTCCTAACCAACATTACCAAATCATCCCAAAATCCTAAAATTTCCGCAAAATTCTCCCATTAAATACCCTTAATTGCCCCATATAATGGAATCCTTCACCTAAACAATAGTTGTTCTCACAATTTCATGCAAAAATAGAAAGATCTAGTAACACTACTAGTCCAAATTTAGAAACCCTAGAATCCTAGTTCCAAATCAAAACCGTAGCGTTACCCAAATATTCATGAAAAATATGCAGAGAGGAATAAGGAAAAACCCACCTCAGTAGTAACAAAAGAACATAAGAATCAGTAAGTTTTCACTATAGCATGCCATAAAACGCCTTAAATTCAATATACCAACAGAAAACGCTAATGAAAGAGCAGTGTAAACACAAAATAAAAGCGCTAAAAACCAACGAAAAGTAAGAAATTCTCACATTACTACCCTTCCAAACTTGATAAACACGCTTTTCCTTTTCCATGAGAAATTAAGAAATTGTGAACAAATTCTCTGCTATGCAGGTATAGAATCAAAAACTTGGAAGTTGAAATCACACATTTTAAACATCCCATAATCTCCTCTCCATTTCACCAATCTTTGAAAAATACTCGGGAGAAAAACGATCGGAGAGAAAAAGGAGGAAGAACAGATGTGGGTATGATCTGAAAATGGCAGTTTGAAAAAGGGAAAATCAAAGTAAAGGGTTTGGGTTTGTGGGTAGAGATTACTGCTTCTGCAAATTGCAAATTGAAACTAAAAAATTAGAAATTGGAAATTGGAAATTCTTTTCTTCTCAGTGAAAATTCATCAAATACAGAATTTTCTTATTTTCATCCTATATGGAAATTCCACACTTTTGCCCTCCTTCACCAATAGAGAATTGATGTTTTTAATAAAGGCCTAACAACATCCATGTTTGGAAGTGGTTTTTTTTCATTACTTTATTAAATTCAAAATTCAAATTATGGAAAATTTGGGTTATAGTTAAGCACATATATTGGTAAAACTTTTTATAATGGATGGATTTGAAAGTTAAAATTAATTCAAATATCACACATTCTTGTGAAAGACTATTCGGCCCAATATATATTTTTTGAAATATTGTAAGTATGCATTAAAAATAATATAAATAGGCATTTAAGATATTATAAATAGGTATTAAGAATACGGTAAGAAGGCATTAAAAATAATGTAAGTAGGCATTAAATTTTACTGAATGAACGATTGTATTTCTTGAGTTGAGTGAAAAGTATAAATATAATATTACTGATTAATTTAGTATTGACTTTAAAATAAAATTGAAAAACTTGAACCATTTTCTTGAAGAATATATTCCTATTAAACTAATGGAATGAAGCATGATAAAAGTTATATTTTTAAGAGCACTTAGTCTTTTGAGAGACCGTATCTTTGAGAGACGTATCTCAAGTCCAGCCAATTAAAGATTAATGCTTTCTTACCGTATTCTTCATGTCGATTTATATTATTCTTAATGCTTACTTATCATTTTTTTAATGCCTACTTTCAATATCTTAAATGTATACTTACATCATTCTTAATGCCTACTTACGATATTTTAAAAAATATATAATAGGCCGGCCAATTAGAAATGATCTTTAAAAATATCCGTCTCTCACAAGAATTTATGTTTTAAGAAACTAATCATAATTGAACTCTTCACTTCGTTTATACTGCACTGCATCACCATCACTCATCTTTCCCCATTAAATTGAACTTGTAATTCTCCTTTATACAGTAGGATTCGAAAAATTAAAACAAATAAGTAAAAAAATATATAAAAAGTCACATAATAGGCAACTTTTGAAAATATATTTTAAAATAAGTACTTTTTTTCCATAACACAGGTTCAGGCGAACAAAGAAGCTTGGTCAAAAAAGTTAAGGTCTTTGTTCGCCGTTACATTTTGACCAAGCTTCTTTAATCGCTGTTACAACGAATAATTACAACAATAAAATTTTAATTGCTATTTTTTTTGGGTCAAAGCTAATTTGTAGACTTTTAATTACTAACTTCTCTATTTTATTTCCTAAAAATTTGGGGTGATTTAAAGTGCCCAGTTATATTAATTAAAACCTAAAATTAATTTCCCTATTTTATTTCCTAAAAAATTGTGAAAGTTGATAATAGTGGATTAAGGGTGATTTTATTCAATTATAGAAAGTTGATAACCATAGCTTTTTAATAATTAAAAGCATAAAAATTTTAAATTTTTAATTGCTACGTATTTTTTAATTAAAACCTAAAATTAATTTCCCTATTTTATTTCCTAAAATATTGAAAAATTTGATAATAATGGGATTAAAGGTGATTTTATTCAATTATAGAAAGTTGATAACCATAAAATAGGAAAGTTAATAATTAAAAGTCTATAAATTAGCTTTGTAAAATTAACATGACCCAAAAAAATAGCAAGTGAAATTAGAATTATAATTGTTTACCGTTAATAATAGCAAACAAAGAAACTTGGTTAAAATCTTTATTCGCTGTTACTAATAGCGGACAAATACCTTGACTTTTTTGACCAAGTTTTTTTTGTTCGCTATTAGTAATAGCAAATAACCCCAAACCTGTGCTATAGAAAAAGAGTACTTACTCTGGAAAATATTTTCAAAAATTGTTTATTATTCGACTTTTTTATATTTTTTTGCTATTTGTTTCAAATTTTCGTAGGATTCAAGTTGAGTTGAAGCCATAATATGATGGCCTGATATTTACCAGTTCGCACTCACTAAGTACAATGTCCTATGAATGCCTACAATCAAAGTATTCGGATAACCACTCAAAAAACTATTATACGGGCCAGCCCTGTCTTTGTCGTAGCCCGACCATCATGCACATAATGATTTTGGAACAGATCTTCGAAGAAAGATAGTTCAATTGCAATAATTGTTGGAAATTTGGGAAAAACTGGATGAATGGTAAAAAGTTACTATTTCTATTGCCAGGAGTGGCACAACTACAAGCATATTACAATACAACTTCTATAGGAAAAATGGGCCTATATAAAAACATTACATAAATAAGCAGCTGAAAGAATGCTAGAGCTCTACCATCTGAAACTGCATAATTTACAGATCATTACCTGAGTCACCTTCTCAGGATCAAGCGATTTTACTATCGGCCACGGTTATTTGACGGTGGCCTATGATTTTGTCCTCTATTGAATGTGGAGAAACGGTTGCCTCCTTGTTGGGAATTATTACCATATCCTCTACCAGCATTTTGGGATTGTGGACGTCCACCCCACTGATTATAACCACCTACTCCGTAACTTTGACCACCCTGATGCCCACTATAACCACTTGGTTGATGGTATGCTTGAGGTGCAACAGGAGCTGCCGGTCCAGCGGGTGGGTGGCGCGGAGGCCCATTGTGCTGATAGTATCCTTGAGGAGGTGCTGACATATGACTTCTTTGATTTTGATAGTTGGGCCTTCCATACGGTTGGTGGGAAACAGGTGCCGTGTATGGCCGACTCGGATGGATTTGTTCCACAGCTGGAGGACGCTGATATCCACCAACCGGATAAGACCCAGTAGGCGGCGTCATCCTTCCATAATCTTGACCATAGTGATCCGGATCATAAGATGAAGATCTGCCATATTGCCCGTATCCCTTCTGATCTGGTCTCATTTGTAAGCTATTAATAACCAGCCGATGGGCTGCCTCTCCGAGCTGACGACCAGATATGGTTCCAGGGGGGGGTGGCCTGGATAAATCACACAGAAATAAGAATATGAAAGCTTCATTGCTAACACCACAAGTCCAATTTTTCATATCAAAGATCAAACTCCTACAAAAAATTGTGAAGTATACCTTCCATTATCCATACGTCTTCCATTATAATTATGTTGTTTTCCATCATCATTATGTCGTCTTCCATTATCATCATGCCGTCTACCATTGCCATTATGTCGCCTTCCATTATCATTATATCTTCCTCGATTATCCTCATGCCATAGGACTGGCTCTTTCAAATCTCCCATCGAGACAATCTGCAACAAAATTCACAAGCCATTTATGTAAAAGAAATTCATCCAATGCAAACCAAGGAAAAAGCTGTTTTTCTGCATCGAACAAGAGATTTTAGGTTTTGTGATTTGAACAGAACAAGTATCATCCGAGTTCTTTTAGTTTTCACCAACATTGTGTTGCATTCCCCAATTTTTCGCCTAATGGAAAGCATTGTTCAAAATTCTAGCACCAAGTTATCTATATACAAGGAAATCTTTGGCGACCTCTTTCAATTAATCAAATTTGATAATAAAATCACAAAATTCCTTCCACCACATAACACTTATGTTTAGTACAGATGAAAAAATCTCTTTTGCCTCCTTTGTTATCATAGAAGAAGATTTGTGAGAATATAAAAGATGACTACGGGACAGGAATGTTTTATTCTGGGATCATCCTAACATGTACAAGTCATGTGAACAAGGAAACGGAAATCCCGGCTGCTTCTTCTCACGAAGGATGGCAATTATGGTGGCTAAGTTCGATCATTTGTATAAAAATGATTATGAGATGGACGGAGACATAGAGTATTTGATTTTACTCTTCTCAACAAAATAAGATAAAACACACTACAACATTACTCCAACAGCTTTTGATATTACAGTAGTTTATGCAGCAAGAATACATATTCCAAGCATAAAAACTGAAGCAAAACATGGAAGCAGCAACAAAGACTAACCAAAATGCAAGGGGAAATTGCAAATGTTACCTTCGCTGGAAATTTCACCCCAGGAGGTGGTCGTGAAATATGTTTGTGATAATCTGGGAGTTTGTATATTGCGCATCTGCATGGAAACCACAAACATGAACATTAAAACAGTATGGTCACATCACCAGACTTCTCACTACAGAATTGGACGATTTATCTCACATGACTTGATTGTCAACAATATCTTCCATTCCACCAATCGGAGACTTGAAAATAGGAGGGCAAGGGTCTCCAGCACAAAGGCAAATGTAACCATTCATTCCCCCACTGCAAGTAGACCTAAATCATATCAGAAAATGTGCAAATTTATCTCAAAACTTATTAAGCACAGATAAAAGCAAGATTTAATGGAAGTTTGAAGCATGATACAAGGCACAAGAAAGAAATGTCTCAAGCTGAACAGCCCGATGTAGACCTAGACACTGAAGCCAAACCCAAGCAATAATAACCTGATAAATTATACCTTACTGATGCTCAAAGAAAAAGAGGATGATACACCAGGAGCAAAGGCCCACAAAAAGCACAATTACTCTAATTTGCACTTTTTGCCATAGAATTAAAGACAGACATAATGCCCAACCAGATACATCTAGCTTCTACAGGTCTACATTATACGATGGATATTACAGAGGTACAGAACACTTCACATTAGCCTCGAACACATGGTTAACATCAACTACTATGCACTTCACCAATCAACAATTTAGTTGCAAGCGAAAATTCATAGGCACATAAAGTTCTTAGTCAAGATCTCCAAGTACAATAACTATAGAAGTGATGATCATCTGCAACATACATGCTCAGCAACAGCCACCAGGAAAGACCATGGAAAAAACCGCGGTCGCAGATGCGTTTGCAGAATTGGTCGTGATTTTGCGGAAAACGGCTATAATGGAGTAATGACACGCATAGCAACCGATGCAGTGTAAATTTTTGAAAATAAAACACATAGGGAGTTTTTAACTTATAATTGCATTTTAGTTGTCTACTATTATAATGCAATAATATGTTCATAGTCACTTCATAGCTATTATAATTGCACTATATGAGGTAATAATAGTGGAAGATTAACTTTTTAGTTAATTATTTTGTTCTAAATAAAATTGTGAATAACTATAATTTAAGTGATCTTAATAATCAAAGATAATTAATAAAATTTTAACGAGTGGAAGACCGGACATTACACAGTCAACGCAGCGTTTTGACTGTTAAAATTCATGCACCGTTATACAATGGGCTTTAATGTCACGACAAATCTCAAATAAGTTGCATAACGGGAACTACGTAACATAACAGAAGATTTTTCTTCCATGAGAAGACAACATGATTTATAAAATCAAATACGAATGGCATGCATAATCAATATGACTAGTGCTTCCAAATTACTGAGTTTGACATTCAGTATTTAGAAGGGCCAAAGAATTTATAATCTAGCACAAAATACACAAACACCTTTCTGGAATTCTGTCTCAAATAATCCTCACAAACCTGGCCTTGGGATCAAGTTTTTCTTTGACTTGTAACCGTTCTGCCTCATTCATTTGTTTACAACGATCATCAAGAGAAAAAATGTAAGGGGACAGTGGATGAGATACTGCTATAAACAGCATGTCAGACATGATACTATTCCTTCCCTTTTCTTCTGCCTAAAAGAACATAACAGATTGTTGTTAGTCAATATTGACAAGACTGTAAAACCCCACCAGGTCATCAAAGTCACTTTTAGCAGATACCGTTAAAGTATGTTCCACTTTTGCAATCTCAGCAAGCAGGCGGGTTTCATCAATAAAAGGCAACTTTGCAATACCCTGTAACGTGCCATGCAAAGTTAATACAGTAAAAGCATATATACATGTAGTGCAAATAAAAAGGGTTCCAACTCAAAAAGGAAAACCTGCCAAGAGTAACGCTTCCCATTCATGTCAACTTCAAAGTCTGAAAGAACACAAAACTGATCGTCAACAGCCTAATTTTGTTTGCTATTACAAAGCTGACTAAAAACAGTCTAAATTGATTTCTTTCTTAACTTGTGTCATTTACCACCCATCAATAGCATCAAACCCTAGTAAATACTTTCTCAAAAAAACAGCAGATTTTTTTATCTCAGGCCAGTAAAAGAAAATATACCCGTCACATTTTTCATTAACTGGACAAAGAGAGGGTTAAAGTACACATCCCTATGACCTATCTTACGTACGATCATGTCTCCAAAAAGACTCGCAATGCTTTAGTTCCAGTTTACATAGGCCACCCCATACCCAGAGCATACACTTAATTCTCTTCATTTGTTTGGTGCCCACAAAGGCCTGATCAACCCACACCACAAAGGGAATGTGGAAGCTAGAATGATGCAACTAAAATTCAAAATATTATGCTGTCAAGTAAAGGAAATTTTTACTGCACTCATGAAAACTTACAAATTAGCAAGATTTGTATTTAATAATTAACAAAAGGTATTAGAATACTACAAGTCTACAAACACAGAAATTAAATCTCCAACCTTTTCTAGTTTCAAATAAAAACACTTTTTCATGTCTCAAATATTGGATCCTCATCCTTCAAAATATGCATACCTGTGGGGTAAAAATCAATAATTGGAGAAGTAGGATCATACATCAACTTCCTGTAATGTTCTGGAAGTGCATGGGAACTGCAAGTAATCATTTTTAGACATTCAGTGCCCTATATTTAGTAATTAAAAGAAACATATAGTAGCAAGCACAACCTTGCAGCTGGAAAAACACCCATAAGTTGATCAAATGGCTTGAAGGGTGAACCTAGCTCAAAATTGATATCTAAGCTTGCAATGTCCTTGATATCAGAAGCAAAAGGAGCATAATGATAAGGATAAAACCTGGAAAAATATAATAAGGGTTAGAAAAGAAAACTAAAGAAAACATCTGCAATCAAAACAAAGCAAAATTATACTATTTAAAAAACTTAAGATTTCAATATAAGGCGAACACCCACCTCAATAATAAGGACAAGAAAAATGCGATTGCATAATCAAAGAAATAGAGAAATAAGCAGTCACAGATAAAAATCAACATGATCTCTGTGCCATAGAAGCCTCAATCATTACTTAATTATCAAATTGACTTGACACAAGATATTTCTGTCTGTATTCATACAAGCAGGACTTGCCAAGACAGAAGTTGAATGGGATGAAACAAATTAATTTCAATATTTTAAAAAACAACTTGAACACTAAACTTCTAGGAGGTGAACATCCCAATAAAAACTTTCACACGCCAAAATAAGACTAAGTAATACACTAAGGACAGGTTTCTAGTGAAGTGGATCGCTGTACTAAAGTTTAACAGCACTGAGCTGAATTAGACAAGAATCCAAACAACTTTGGAACATACAAACTCACCACTGCCATGAGCAGACACCTTCATAATAATAATGCATAACCCAGCACAAGCCTTCGGTGTACTTCAGGACCTGGAAATGAAACATCATCAATCTTGAAGTTCAGAAACTCAAAAGAACTAAGCAACACAGAAAGAGGAATTACTTCCATAAAACATCCCATGAAAAAATAATTATGTCTAATCCATGTAAGAATGGATTCTTAAATGTATATAAATATTCTGGTCTCCGATGATTGGTAAATGTCTATGCTCTGGACATTGTGGACACAGCTGCATCCTTAACTCATTACGTAAAAGTAACATATTAAAACAACAGCATCGCACTTGTAACACAGAAAAATAAGTATCTCTTGGTCTCTAACTCACCCATTCACAGCGCATCCACATCTCCACTCCCTCTCCTTTCCCATACTACCTACCCATATAAGCTTGCCCCCTAGTTAACTGTCTATACAGTACCTTAATTGAAAATTACCAGAAAGTCCAGCTAAGTGTCAACTCTCTCTCTCTCTAACCCCTTCCCTCACCCCTCTCTCTCTTAAAGAAATCTCTCTCCGGTCTCTTAATCTTCTCTCTCACTTTCTCTTAGACATTTCTCTCCAGCTATGCATAAATATCCACTAGTCTTGGCAATTCCATCAGCAGATTGTATCATTCTATGGCATCAGTTGAAAAAACCAACTTCGGTAAAATTGTAGTTCCCAAAAGTTTCCATTAGATGATAACAATTAGAAATATACACCTTCCAAAAAAAATGAAGAGCTATAGAAAGTTCAAATGGCTAGATGGAGGCAGAACAGAAGATTGAGAAACTAACAGAAATTGAAGTGTACCTGAGATCCATGGTCTGAGGACAGGATCATTCATTCTCACCGATTGCTTACCTCCACAACAATGTCAAAGCTTTAGTCCTAAAATATTGGATCGGCTCAACCAACAACCATTTATAGCGGGAACAAAAATGGATAAGCAATAGATAAGCCTATTTCTTGATGAAGGCAGATACTAGTTGTTCCTCTCTTGCGAAAAAACTTTATGTTCTTTTACAATCATTGTTCTTAATTACCAAGTAAGAAGGTACAATTTTACACTTTTCATACAAAGTCGAATACTTGACTTTTCCAAGTTCTTTCCTAGATTTCTACTTAGAGACAATAAGGAATAGGCATTTGAATGATTCACGGGCAAGGACAATTTCATATGCAACAATAGTTACACCCTCCAGCTTTCATAAGCGAATCTATATATCCAACTTGATATAGAGAAAAAAGATAAATGCATGATTCGCATCGATTTGTAGAAAGTGTATGACAAAGTACTGAAGACAAAGTATTAAAAAAAAAGTACTTAGGTGGATTATGAGAAAGAAAAGTATATCAGCATAGTCTAGGATATGTACGAAGAGGCACAAACCAATATTAAGACATATGGAGGAGCAACATTAGGCCATATCACATATTCAGTTTCCTTATTTTGGAGAGCCAGCTCTTGGCTCTCCACAGTCCACAGAGAGCTCTCAGAAATACACAAAAGATTCAAGAACCATTGTTGGGCAAGAAATATATCTCCAAATTATCTCTCCTTATATAGCCTTTGGGAGATCCAGTAGGACATTCCCATTGTTCATGCTCCAATGGCTATCTTGAACTTAAATCAAAGGAAAAAGAAAATTCAAATAAGAGTTGATAAGGGGCAATTAGTTCCAAATGAACTCTATTAAGTAATGATAATACAGATAAGATCAGCTCAAACGTTTAAGTGAGATAAGTATGCAAGCTGTAAAGATCACAACCTTAACTTAAATTAGTCGGGAGCATAGTTACCCGGATTGTGGACAAAGACACAATCAACGAGCCAGATTGCTCGTCCTGGATCAGGGGTCAAAGGCGACTAAAACGCTCAAAGGTCTGTTCCATGGTAGAAGAGAAAATGAAAAGAGGGAAGAACATGTCCTTTCTCATTTTTACTTTTTAATTTGTTTTGAACATGCAAAAAACCTAACCTTTACTGTCTGGTTTTCTGGAGTATGTGCAGAGTAGGTACTATTTAGGTTAAATGTTTACTTTGTAAGCCTGAGATGTGAACCTACTTTTACTACTTTGCCACCAAAATTTACATGCTGTCCTTTCTTATTCCTCTTCTTTTGTTTTCTTTTTCCTCTACTTTTTTCTTCCTCTTATTTTCTCTTGATTTTTTCCACTTCTGCCTTCTTTCAAATCTCAATAATTTTAATCAAAACTTAAATATAATACTAAAATTTAATTGTACTCATCGTTCCGGAGTAAATTAAAGTAGTGTTATGTGTACCCATTGCTACCCAACGTCCCGAACCGTATTGTGTTTGTGGTAACAATTGTTTTGTGTACCACAAGCATGAGTAAGATTCAGATTTCAGGGCATTCTATTGTGAAAAATACATATGCATTATTCTGATTGTTGAAGAGCAACTTTTACGAATCGTGGTACTTACAATAATCAGCACCCTACTGTTTCCAAGAAAATCAATCTATGTATTATAGCTTAAATTCCATTACTTGAAAACATGCACTGGATATTCAAAAAGCAGTAAACATACATCTACCAATTTGCCTCAGCAGGCTGTAAACACAAAGGTAACACGTGGCTAAAAAAACATTTATATTAACAAAAAAACATTGGATAAAGAAAGTGATCTATTCTTAAATGCACAATTAAATTTTCCTACAACTCTAACCACCATCCCTAATAAAAAAAGAAACAAACCATCTTGTATGAGACCGTCTCACCGTGAGACGGGTCCATACAAAAGGCACATTAGTAAAAAACATAGAAAAAAAGGAAAAAACAATGAGAACTGAATTCTCACTAGTAAAGGAAGTCGTTTTTTATAATAATTTAGGCTAATTCAATTAAAGTCATCTCATGGTGAGATGGTCTCAATAGAGAATTAGTGAACAAGAAAAGAATGAAATTCGATCAAGAAAATAACCAGAAGCAGAATAATTCTACCAAGAATCATTATACTAAAGATGACACCATACAATAAATAAGCCCCGAACATAATTAAGAAAGCATTGCTATATGATATCTGTAAGCGAACAAGAAATCTCAAATACTAGAAATGTTTCAAAATAAGCAACTTACAACATCTTTGCGAATGCTTTCCATCTCCTCCAGAGATTTTACAGAAAACTTCTCTTCATAATACCTCTCCTTCCACCCAGGCTCCCCCAATTTAATCTGATAATGCAATATAGAACATTCACTTCATTATGGAAACATTTAAGTCCTCAAACTGGACAATGGATCAGCAATAGGCTAATCTCTTTTGATCACTTTTTGTTATCTAGCATGGCAAAATACAGTAGTCTGAATTGACGACAATTTATCTTGGATATTACAGATTCAATATCCCTAAAATAGAAAGATTTCAGAGGAACTCTATGTGACAGTGAAAAATCTAGTGAACCAAAATGGAAACAATGAGATACTTTTAATAGTTTGAGAAAAAGAACAGCTTCAGACAGTGTCTACAAGGCATTACCAAACAGTTTCCTCATATAAACAGAATTAATCTAGAATGACTATCCTAACTCTTCTACTGAACTAAAACTTTTCAGGCCTGTTTTTCCGACTAAAAGCATTTACCATTAAGAAGCGAAAGACAAGTGTTTTCAACCACATTGAAATGCATCGAAAAGGTAAGAGACATTCCAGAAATGAAAATATTGGAAACACACAAGGAAACCGTAGAGTTTTTTGTGTAATCGTGTTTCCGGCCAAAACAATACTCACATCACCAAGTAAACTCCCCCCTATGATCTTTCTCTCCATCGATGGAAACAAATAAACTTTGCTATTTGTAAGTGAACGATAGCTTGATAGGCACGATCATTGACCATATTTAGTCTATAGAGCTTATCTTACAAAATAGGCCTGCTTGGAGGTTGAAGGATTATCATCAGGGGGAATATTATTATAATAAATAGGGATTATTATCAGGGGCATACATGTAACTAAGCATGGCATGTCACATCAAGACTAACAACAAAGGAGGATTAAATTACATATACAGATTTAGTATAAGCACAAAAGAGAGTTTTATTAGCAATTAAGGTTGAAGGATTATTATGTAATACAAAGAAGATTCAAATTGGCAATGAAAGATACTATAGAGAACAGTTTGCTTTATGCTTAGAAATACAAAGAGAGAATAGAGAGTGCACCATTTGAGATCATACATGATACAAACTAATAGGAAGAAGCCTTTAGGAAGAAAAAAAGTAGATAAAAAATCAGTAGAAACCTTATCCTCTTCCCTATTATCTGAGTTAAAAGCGTCTGACTTTTCACGAATGGACTCCTTAAGCTTTGCTTTCAACTCTTCTTTGTTTTCATATTCCTGAAGAAACAAAAGGAAAATGCTTTTATTTCAACAATTCTAGAGATAGTTTAAATCAAACTGTGCAGCTCTTAATGTGAAGAGTACAAGAAAAGAATGCCCTTGAAAAAAAGTGTAAACATTTATCCCATATAGATCAACATACGTCATCTTCAAGACCGTTCTCAGCCTGAACAATAGCAGCACCGATACTTGCTGCAGTAGACACACGTGCGACTTTATGAGGCTTTGACGTTGCTTTTTCTGAACTCCCACCAGGCCCCTTCTGAAAGGGTGAAGGTGAAGGGGCTGAAGCCAGGCGAGAACCATGAAATCGTGAAACAGGAACCAAGGACTCAGGCTCAACTAGAGGCTGCGCGTCATCTCCTCTTTTGGCCTGTGACTTTTCTCTTTTTATCCTATCTGCTTGTCGCTTAAATAAACAAAAAACACATAAGAACATATTAACTCTTAAATACACGCTTCCCAATCCCACCTAAAACTTTCTCATATGACACGACAACATGAATGAAATGCACTCAACATGAATGAAATGCACTGAACATTATTAGAAATGCAAGCGGCCAGTCAAGAAGGGAGAATGAAGGGAGGACAGAGAAATTATTTGTACTTTCTCTCCTCTCTACGTTTTTTTCTATCTTCTCTGTTTTTCACATATGTGTTGACATCTGTTTTCCTAATTCTTCTATTGTCCCCTCCCTCACATCCTACCTTAATTTTGCTTCTTTTCTTTTTCACCACTCAATCAATTTATTTTAGTTTTATCCCTTCTATTGCAGCCTTCTAGAGTTTCGAATTAATTTCGTCAGGCCTAAAGATTTATAGTTCTTTGATTTCAGATTAGAATGGCAATCATTATATCATGTGCACTTTTTTTATGTGAAGTTGAATGATATTTTCTATCAAAGATCAATCGGAAACAACTTTTGTCAATATTATCACTAACAAGGATAATGAAAAGTTGTTGCTTTTGTAGCCGTTTAGGACTTCAGTTTAGTAATTGAACTTGGGACCAAAACAGTTTATCTTGGAACATCTGTCTATTTGAAAACCTCACCTCAATGATATTGTTTAATATGGCATATCCTTGTATCAAAATCCAAAAGTATTTCTCTCATATTCTAAAATTTTGGAAATATCATAATAGATCCTCCAATCAGCAACCATGTGCAATTATCATAACCAAGTTGCCCATAACAACCAAGATCACAGTGCTTTGGCAATTATAGCAACACTCAATTTATAACAACCACGGCTCTTGTTTGATTAATCCAAAAGGAACAAATTGTTTAGTAAGAAGGAACGATGAAAATTGAAAGGAAACGTATCAAAATGCATTGCTAGCTTACAAAAACGACTCATTTTCCAGGAAATTGAAAATGGAAGAAATGCCCTATAATGTATGTTTTTCACTTCCCTTCAAAAATCAGAGTAAGTCATCAGAAAGAACAAATAAAAGAATGATTTAATCTAACAATTCGGCATCAACAATCAGCCACAAATATGTTTATAGAGAGGGGAAAACTAACTTGGTGTAAACGAGCTCTTTTCTGAAAAATTTGGTCTTCATATGATCCGACAGCTTGAATGAAATACTCAACTTTGCTTAAGTTAGGCTGCACATACATAGAGAACAAAATTTATTAAACATTCTACCAATGCACGATTTTATTTTCGGACAGGCCCAAATAAAAGCACTCAATCAACAAGATACCTTGCTCCCATCAGTTAGATACCCGCCTAATGCATGAAACTCCTTCTTATACACAGCAATCAGCAAGTTTATTGCACCCTAAATTACAGAAGAAATAAATTGAAAATTAGAGACCCAAAATAAGATACACAATTATGTTCTAGTATTAAACCAACATCATCGCTCATATCAATCCATAAACCACAAATAAAAATTATGTCAACTCATACATTTTACAAACTATTTGTTCACAATTATCAAGTATAAGATCCTAATTTGGATTGGTCAATACACATAGGATTGGGATTTGGGAGGTAACCAATTTTATTCCATTCCCTCTGTTATCCCCATTGTCCCCTTCTTAGCATGATAGTTTTTGATCAAACCAAACCCCAAAAAAAAGAACTATTTTTCATTGCATTTTCCATCAGAACCTATATTCATGGAAAACTGTTTATGAAGAATGGTTTTTGTCAAACCATATAGCCACTAGAATATGACAAGAACTCCAAAGGAGTAAATATAATTTGTACTTTGACGAAAAAAAATGTTAGAAAGTTGTATCACATCGCAAAGTTTGAAACAAAAGATTTTGAACACTTCACCCACAGACAAGAAATGTTTTCTATCTTAGAATAAACAAAAAAGAAGATAATTTGAATACCAGGTTATCAAAGAAGTATTCATTAATAATTTAAAATTTATGTGTATGTATGTGTAAAGTAACCTTTACTTTGAAAAGAAATTTGTCGGCAAAAGGTAGCTTTCTTGTAGGATTGGAAGACTCATATGGTTTAAAAACAAGATCTCATAATTCTATGCAATAAAAATCAAGTTAATTAGATCCTACTTCCTATCAAAATTTACTAAAGGTCCAACTTGTTTGATCAACATTTAAACAGAAGATCATAAAATATTTAAACCGCAACCAAAATAATGACTATGATTGCTCTCAGAAAATCTGCAGGATTCAGACTATGCTATTGCACAATAAGAGAAAGATTGTATACTCACCTCGCGAATTTCCAATGTGGGCATGTGCGGTAAGAAGTCATTGCCCACAAAAAAGCAAATGAAGATAAAGTCATCAACAATGCGCTCAAAATCAATCTTACAAGGAGGGTTAGGAATCCTCATCTCGTGTTCCAAATATTCCCTCAACGTCCACACATTCAGGAACTACAAAAAAGCTCCAAGTTATGAAGAACAAGAAATCAAAAACCAAAAATGAGCTGACTGCTTACTTGTAGTAAACACTAATTCGTCTTTCCCTATATTTGCCTCACTCTTTGCAAGTAAGCACGCACATCCAATTTGTGGGAAGGAAAAACTAGAAGTGCAGAGTAGTTTATCATAATACAATAGATGATGACAAACCTGAAAAGGCTTTTTGAGCACAGCAGCATCGTCACCACCTTTCTCATCAAACTCACCAGCTTTCCTCTTGGCCTTGCCTTCACAAGCAGCTGCTAAATGGCCAACTTGACCACACAGAAAGCACTTATCTTGCTGTCCAGCGACAAATACAACCTGCATTGATCATAAAATAATCTTTTTTAGAGCAATCACCACAAAATAAATAAAAACGAGGGAAACAAATACTAAATGTATGAATGCAAAACAAACCTCTCTGAGGATTGAGAAATGAACTTCATGGGTAGCAAGAGCCAACATAATTAAATCTGCATCCTGTCACACCACATTAAGATTAACAAAGCAATTGTAATTAAGGATATTAGAAACAGATTTCTGACAACAGTATGCGCTGCAAGAGATAATACCAGTCCATAAAGACAATGGCGTGTATTTGGATCATAACCAGGAAGATTCCTTTGAAGACGTATATATGACATAATCTTGTGTTCCCCTTCCCCAGGTACGTTTGCATCAGATAATATAACCTTTATATCATCAGCAATAAAAAGAATAAAAATCCAATTACCAAAAAAATACACAATGATCAAACGAAAAAAACATTGCCAATTAGAAGATTACCTTAACAGATTTCCACCCAGGGTCATTATTAATTCTCATGTGTACATAATACTGTAACGCGATAGACAATACTGCCATGAACTCTGTTCCAGGAGTAATAATATTGGAGTCAAAAGTTTGTGACACCTCTTTTGGAGGAAGCTTTTTTCCCTCCAGTTCGAATTCTTGACGTAACCGTTCTTCTTCAGCAGCCTAAATAAAACCCAAAAAATGAGAAGACGATGGATTTTACGTGAAAATCCTGAAAAACCACATATATCAAATTACATACAGCATCTTCTGCATCTTTGGCTGCCCTGAAACGCCTAGAACGCTGCTGATTCATCTTGGCTCTTGGAGCAACACCATCTGAAACCAGTTCTTGTGTTTAGTGTGAGTCTGATGCATAATGGGAATAATAATAATACTATTTTTGAAAAACCAATAAACCCACCAATTGCCATGTATAGAAGCTTTCTAGGACGAACCATATTAAAAAGCCTGTCAATGTAATCAAACACATTCTGAAACACCTCATCAAATGTTGCTGGAGAAGGCTGCATAAATGACATGAAGGATTTAGCATAAAGTAAAAAAATGAGTAGTGCCAACAGAGGCAATACACAACTAAAATTTACAAGACCACAACAGAACAAGAGGTAAGTTCTACAAAATTTATATTGAAAGTCAGAAGCGTGAAATCATCTATTTCTGATTTCCCAATTAAAAATACCCACTTTAAAAAATGGACAAGAATGTAAACATTGAAAACAGAAAAAACAGGTGACATACAAAAAAGAGCTGCATAAAGTTTTAAGACATCATCACGAAAAATCTTTGAGCTTTCATAAATCCAATAGAATTTTCATCACGGCTAAACATTTTTTCAAAAACGGACCAAGAATATGACGGTCAACATTATTATTTGTACGCCTTCATATCATGTCCAACTGTCCATGATTATGATCTTCTTTTAATACAGTAACCAAAAAATATACACGTCTACAAAAGCCTTTATAACAGCAGCCTGACTATACAAGTTGAGAAGAAATACCGAAATCCCAATTGAGCTGAACAATCATCATTCATCAATATGGACTAAGCTTGCTAGAAGAGATACCCAAACATCCTAGGTGAGCATCTCATCCCTACCTAAATTATCATTCACGGGTTAAAACCTACCACAGCCCTCCATCCTATTCCAAGTTGTTTGTATCTCACCCAAGATTAAGCAAGTCTCCTAGCCTCTCACAAACATCTAATGTTTAGTCTCTTAGTATGAAAAAGTGGGAAACATACTAGGTGCCTTCATAGGGCTATGAGAAGCAATTCCTCAAAAATGGGTTACTCAAAGAGTCTTCTAGCAACCTCATAGCACCTCTTGGTCATAGCTTCTGAAGAAGCTCATTCGAAGCGGGCACACACTAACCTTAACTAGTCAAATAAAACAAGTTAATCTCCTTACCACACCCTCGATCTCGGTAATTTTAAAATAGAAAGCTTCCTAAAAAAGCTACTGATGCCATATATAGTGCAACAACAGTATCAAAAACTTAATCCCATATAACAACAGTATCAAAAAAGTTATCTCAAACAGAGAGGATCGGCTGCGTGAATCAAAGTTCAAATCCTGTAAAATACTGTTGACAAACAATCGAAAAATCCTTATAAATAAACAAGTATACTCCTTGGCGGCTAGGCTTAAAAATTGGTTCAGAAAATTTAGCACACGCAAAATAAATCATCAATAACGAAAAGCAAAGCAATCCAATCCGCTCAAAAAGAAAAATACCAACAACAAATGAAAAAGGAAAAACTTCAAACAAATTTTAGAAAAGATAACAAATAGAATACCCGGTCTTCAGGATGAAAGCAAGGATGAATAATCCCATTCATATCAAGATAAAGATTATCATACTCGATATTATTAGGATTAGGTTTACTGGTATCAATAGGAATCTTAACTCCATCAATCTCAACTTCTTCTTCCTCAATAACATCAACAATAATCATAGGATACTTCTCCGCTAACCAGCGGTAAAACGCCGGAACTCCCATTTCAGCAAAACTGTAGTGGAGGAGCTGAAAACAGAGAAAACCCTAATTAGGTTTTTGGTTTTCCAGGAAGGAAGAAATCGCTGCCTCCAGAAATGAGAAAAAAGGAATGGAGGCGGGTATGAATGGACAATTTTAACCTCCCGCGCGCCGCTTTGATTGGATGTGATATTTCTTGTACGGCTCTGATGCCGTAAGAAGTGACATATTTATGGATTCTTTTTGTTTCTCATTTTTGTTTTATTTTTATGCCTTTGTTTTTTATCTTTTATTTTGAACTAATATAGAAATTTGTGCAATAGACGAATTTATTTATATGAAATATTATATATGAAAGTAACTTCAAAGAATAATTCAAGAACATATTATCGTGATTAAGTTTATCGAATACATTATTTTTAAATCAAAAATTAAATACTGATTGTTTAAAAAATTATTTATAGAATACATAATTTTTTCATTCAAAACTATCAAATTCTAGGTTAGGCATATAAAATTGCCATAAAAAAATTATATAAATATTTTTCCTAATTTAGCTTCAATTTACAAAAATCAAATTCTAAATTAGACTAATATTGTCATTAATCAACTACTCTTATTATCCACTAAAATTGTGGAGGCTTCTCAAGAATGATATTTGTCATTTTCCAATATTTTTATTAACATGTATTTACAAAAATCAAAATCTAAATTAGACAAATATTGTCATTAATCAAATATTATCCACTAAAATTGTCAAGGCTTTTTAAAAATGACATTTGTCATTTTTCAACATTTTTATAAATATATATATGATTATAGAATACGTTCGGTAAATATATATATATACCTTATAAGTTGGCTATTTATTTATATTCTTAAAAGTTAGCTCTATTAAGTATATGTAAAAGCAAAATGTCGCTTATTTTACACTCCTCGATTATAAAGAATTTATCCTGTTTTTAGTCAATGTTATTGAATTTTATTGAATTTGCCTAGTTCTTATTTTTGGCCATCATCAACGTTAATCCATTAATCCTCATCTCAACTACACTTTTAACATTTATTTTCATTACATTTGCGTATTTATCTCATTTCTCTATAAACCAATGCCTTTACTTATTTTTCTTAATTTATCATATTAACCCTTTATTTCTTTGACCAAAAAATGTATGGCTATTTAAATTACTCATACTGAATTCTCTAAATGGCATTGAGAAAATGATCCTAAAATGGCATCAGGAACCACGCTTAATAATTGTATGGCATTCTCCAATGCTAAGATCTCAAGGTTGCATACCTCTGACTCTTTTTCTCTCACTAGATTTACTACTGAAAGACGGAGGAATATATCACAAACAATGGTATGTAATACCATTTGTAAGACTATTTGCGACAAAATTCTACACTTATGTCTCATTTTGCAGTATCTATAACATCTCGGCTAATTGGACCGCCGGTGTCTATCCATGAAGACTATAAATTGACCCCATAAACCAACACAAATCCTTTCAGCGCACTTTGCCGTCACTCGATGAAAAAGCTACTTTTGGGTTTATTAAAAAGAGTACTCTTGTGAGAGACCGTCTCTCGATGAAATGACAAAAAAAGTCTATGAGCTAATAATTGTAAGAAAAATTATCATGAATAATACAAAGTTTCAATGATTTCCCAACAATAATATCAATTTTTAATTAAACATAAATAATATCAACTTAGAAGGGTGCTAGCCTAAAATAATAGAAGTACAAAATTTTGTTTAACTATGAATTTACCTTTGTTTTTTTATCAAATATTCTCTAAACAAAAGTTAGTATTATTTTAGGTAAACGCTACATGGTTAATCAAAAGTTAACAATGCTGTAAAAATCAATCAATGAAAGTTTAAATTTTACGGTAACTTTTCCATACTTGTGTTAGCACTATTTAGCATATGTTTAAAGAGCGTCTTAAACAAAAAATTGTGTTATTGATTTTTTTTCACTAGTATTCAAGTCGAGACTATTACAAAAGTAAAACAATGAACCTACCAAAAGTTTATTGAAAGAAACTTGTGAAAATGATCTTAAGTTTTATTGTTCGGAGGGACAGAGTGAGTAGTTCTAACAATATTCTCCTAGTTTTTGCGGCAAATAGAAGACGAAAGAACTGTTCAGAACACAAAAATGACCAAGCGATATAATAGTAATCAATTGGACAAAACTCAACTCAACAATACACATAAATTACATTTATAGAATATCTAGAGGAAAAAAGGAAAAAAAAATAATCTAACTATTGGTTGAAGTCACATTGAGCCATTACAGGACAAAAACTCTCGGCCAAAAAAAAAGACACATCTATATGCATCAAGTTTTGACTAACAAAAAAAACTGGATTGACAAATGACAATTATTCAGTGAGAGTGAGTTGAAGTTTAGGCCTGTTTGGCTGTGGTTCAACAACCTCTAAATGAATCTTAACTGTCTGCAAAACACTGTAACAATTGCTACCATCGGCCTTCTTAACCTGTTGATGTTGCTCATCTACTATCCATTCTCCGCTATCGTTGTCGCCTCTTTGTGTTAAATAAACAGGGCCTTCAATACCATATCTGTAAAACCAAACAAAAACATTTGAGAGAAGAAGATGATGTACTTGACAAGTCATTTTCTAAGTTCGTTCTTGATTGGTAGTATCATTAAGAGAATATAGATCTACAAGGGAGATTAATTCTCACGTAGATCTTCAATCAACCATTAAAGACAAGAATAAAGATCGGAAATGAATAGACATGACGCATACTTGGGCACAAAGACAATAAATCCGTTGGATCTTATCTTCACTATTCTAGCCTCTGTATCAGTGGGCCTGCAAAATGAGCGGTAAAATATATTAACATCTCAATAAACATTAGTTACACATGCCACAGCTTATAAAGAGAGAAGAGATGAGGCAGCAGTGTACCGTTTCCTGAAGTAAATAAGTGTATGGAGTTCCACTGAGGCCCGACCAGCCATTTGAGCATTTCTATGTCGATAATTAAGATCTGAAAGCAATCACCGTAGGAAGGCAATTAGTAATGTGACTAATGAGAATAGCATGAAGATAGTAAGAAATATTAAGAGCCCAATTTATGATGGCAACATAAAACCTTACTCCACTGACCATACCAATTCATGATTAGATGTTACATAGACTCAGGACTCAAGTATTCATACAAGTTTATAAAATACACGGCGTAGAGGTCCAAACACTAACACATACAAGAGTTCGATATGGCTATGTCATAAAAAATTCCATGTTTTTGGCTCAAAATAATCGATAGGTATCCGACAGTGTACATAAGTTGCTAAGAGTCCAGATCACATACGAAAAGGTGACTAAAAACATTTAGTTCAAGCATGGTACATTTCAATAATGTCATGTTTGGGAACGCTAATTTAATTTGAAAATTTAAAATTAGCTAAAATTTATTGTTTAGCAAATTAAAATTTTTCAAATTTGCATTTGGATCAAATTTCCCCATTATTTTTTAAGTAGTTAAAGTTGAGAATTTGAGAATGACTATCCAAACCTTGTCATTCTCAAATTCTTCATTTATGATTTCATAATTGAAATCCATAATTTGAAATGAGATCCAAACACTACATAAGAGAATTCAAATGACTCTAGTGATCCCTATATCAAATGGCAAAAATGTCAATACCAAAGACATTGGAAAGCTTATGCACCAAGGTACTGAGAATATCCTTCATGGAGAAGGCAGAGTCAACAATACCAACCCAAGAAAAATATTTTGCAACCTTCTGAAAGTTGAAACTCAGTTAATATTAGTCCCTACATCAGTTAATAAGGCAACCCAAAGACAAATCACCAACTTGACTAAAGATGCACTAGGTGCTGGGGCCATTCCGTGGAAAAGGCACAAAGGAAAAAAATTAATTTGTGTTTTCTTCAAAATAAGTTCTCCTTAGACATGCCTCCCACCCAACTGCCTTGAGGACCTTGCTATGATCGGCATTTGAATTCACAGAGGGCAAAATAGTAATTGTAATATTAGGAGTAACTTGAGGAATAAGTTAATTTTAAGTGATAGTTTTCTTATAAATAAGGGGAATTAGAGACTCATTGGCATCAAGAAATCAGTAAACACATTGTGGGTGGGTTTTATACCCATTAAGAGATCTCAAGCATCTAGAATAGCTTGATCTATCGTTTCTTGTTATTTTTTTTATAGTTGTTATCATCCAATCGATAGTATATTTCTCTTTTGTCATTTTATTTATTTTATTCTCAATTTACTGTTTACTTCAATTTACCGGTTCATGGCAAACATGGTATCAGAGCGGTACAATTTCGGTGATCGAAAACCCGCCGGAGATGTCACAAGTCCAGAAATACAAAGATAACTAATCTTGATGAATATTTTGGGCGCTTTGGGCTGAATTTTCACCCTTAGAGATCTGCAAGAAGGCTGTCCAAGAAAATGTCATTCACTCATTCAAACCGACCTCGATGAATGAGATTTATGATAAATGGGGATAAGGAATCTGTGAGTTTTGTGATGAACAATTAGAGAAATCCGAACTTGCAGGACATGATTGTAGCCACAAGGCATTTTCAGTGCTCTACCTTCATGAAGGTTTGGTGGATGAACTAATGGTAATTATTTACCATGAAGCAACTGAAGCAGAAAATGAAAAAGAGGTTCATCATTCAGGTTTGCAGAATCTTAATTTTGAGGACACACATCTCAATGAAAAAGAAGCATCAGTAGAATTTGAAAACAAAGAAGAGCACCCAAGAGTTGTGGGGAAGAAAAAGAAAAGAAAGAGCATAATAGAAAAGTCTAAGATAAGGCAGGATGAAGAAACAAACAGAAAGAAAAAGAAAGGTAGAAGAAATTGGAGAAAAAAGGCAATAAAGAAGAAAAGAGGAACATTAGAGAAAAACAGCAGCAAGAAAAACTTAAGAAAGAAAAGGAAAAGAAGAGAAGCACGTGGTGGTTGGCCGGATTCCGGCGAGCCAAGAGAAATGGTTGGCGGCGGACGTTTGTGGTGAGGGAAGTGGAGGAGGTCCAGGTTTTCGGCGGTCTAGGAGGAAGAGAACATCAGCTGAATTTTCGAGAAAAAAAAAAGAAAAGAAGAAAAGAACATTCATGAGATCATCGGAAATAGGACAGCAGGCGAAGCCGTATGCAGATGTTCATGGAAGATGACCGCGTGTGGTGAAAACAGAGTTGACAAACAAGTGGCAAGGGAGAGGAAGAGTTAGAGCTTGTGAGAAAAGAAAAATCGAAGAGAAAGGATAAGCAAGGAGGCGGCGGCTGGACAGTGGACATGGTCATCGGAAATGGGTGTGGAGTTGTCAACGGCGGCTTAAGGAGGAATTCAGACATGGAGGTAAAAATTCTAGGGTTCATGAGAAAAGAAGAAATAAAGAGAGAGAAAAGGGCGGCGCTGTCTTCGGAAATTGGAGAAGCAAGGCAGAGTTAATCGTAGGGGCTGCTGGCGTAAGAAGCATGGCAAACGGTGGAGCTGCTGGAGAAGGCATGAAAAGAATTCAGATCTGGAAAAAAAGATTGTCAAGGGTTTTTTGATTGAAAGTGAAAGAGTGGGAAAATAAGAAAGAAGGGATTTTAGGGTTTAATGTTACTGATGATTGTAAATTCTGATATGCAGTGAAACCCGGTTGCAATTTTTGGAATTCATGTTAAAAATAGACCAAATCAATTCAAGCCGAAATGCTTTTGAAAAATGGAAGAATTTCAGCCACTTTAAATACTTTCACTCTTTTTTTCAAACTCTGACCCCTTTATTTCTCAATTTTACCCCCCATTATTTTCTTAAATTTTTACCCACCTTGAGGGCAAGGTGGAACTTTAGGCGGCCGGTATTGCTATGATCGACATTTGGATTCACGAAAGGGCAAAATAATAATTGTCATATTAGGAGTAACTTGAGAAATAAGTTAGTTTTAAGTGATAGTTTTCTTATAAATAAGGGGAATTAGAGGCTCATTGGCATCAAGAAATCAGTAAACACATTGTGGGTGGGTTTTGTACTCATTAGGAGATCTCAAACGTCTCGAATAGCTTGATCTATCGTTTCTTGTTATTCTTTTAGAGTTGTAATCTTTCTTTTATCATCCAATCAATAGTATATTTCTCTTTTGTCATTTTATTCATTTTATTCTCAATTTACTGTTTTAGTTCAATTTACCGGTTCATAGCAGACCTCCAATTGCGCCTTGCCCACCCCAACTTCTGTCATGGACACGCTTGACCTCATGCTTGAGTGAGCTTTTATAAACTAAGGACCAAAGGTTTCCTTTCCAAGTCTTATGATTGCAAGTTTCCTCCAAGTTGTTCCTTTTAAGTCTTATGTGAATCTTTCACTCAACTACTTAATGCCCTAGACATTTAGTTTCCACCAAAGAATTTCATGATCAAGGGGACAAAGGTCAAGGTATAACTTACTGTCAGCAATACTAGTAAGTTGAGGCCTATCCTGGAATACTGCTGGAAGTTTGGATATTCCCAGTGAAGCAGCTAGTAACCTGTGTACTATCACATCTAAAATGAAATTGTGAAAAAAGGATTTCGTCAATAATACAAATAGAACAACCTTCAGCTGCTCATAACAAATTTTAAGAAATTCAAAATATTTACCAACCTGCATATCTCCTAATAGGAGAAGTAAAATGGGTGTACAAAGGTGCAGCAAGACCATAATGAACATACTCTGGAGGGCTGAGATCTCCACTACAGAAATACACGGCCTAGAGTAGCAAATAGAAGTGAAAAGATAGCAAATTAAATTACAACTTCCAGACAAAACTTTGCTACGCGATCTATCAAGAAATCTCACCTGTGTCATACATCTTGTTGCCAAAATTCGGATCAATTTGTTGAAATAAGGATCACTCCCCTGGTAGCCAAATATTTAATTAGTAAAAATATTGGACAGACACATATTGTTTGGAGTAACTAAAGAATTATTGCTTAAAAGTTTCGAACCACCTGACTAGTGCCCTTCTCTATTTGTTAGTTCCTTTTAGGTCCAGGGTGAGGTGAATGAAGGAAGAAGAGAAATAAAGTAAAATACTTACCACTGCCCGATCAAGTGAATCAGCAAGAGCCTTTGACGATGAGACATCCAAATCCAGCCCGATTGCTGCAGCAGTGCGTAGCAAAGGCTCAAGCATCTCTCTTGTTGGAGTAGGATGACGTCTATGAGCATTAATCCATTAAAAAAAAAGGATTTTAGCCAAAACAATGATAAGTATCAATCAAATAAAACCTCAAAGAAAATGTTTAATAAGTATCAATTACATCCACCAAACATCAGCTTCTTACTGAGCATCGTAGCTAGCAAGTCCAAAGATATCTTAGTCAATAAAAAACAACTAAAATAGACAATAGAAAATAACCACGCTAATTTTTTTTTTCAAACCAGCAGGCAAATCATTATTAAAGCACTCGACATTTGACAGTCCTTGTTATTCATGTATTTATGTATGTTTGCAATAATATGACCCAGGGAAATGAAACATACAGCAAAAAAAAATTTTTAGGTAATTTAAAGAAAATGTAAGTACGAATAAGGCATATAGTTCTACCTTAATAACGAAAAGAAGGGATAATGTTTCAATATCTTTTCAGCAACAGAAATATTTGCAGCAAGCATAAACTCTTCAACCATTTGGTTAGCTTCTCGAATTTGATACATTCCTGTAAAAATACTTCCAAAGCTTACAATTTGATCTACTTAGCATACTAGAAATGTGATATACAAACATTCAAAAGAAATAACTTGCATCTGGACCTCTTCTGCCCAACTCATTGGAATTGAACTAAATTTTGTAACCGATGGAAGTGAGAGAATAATCAGCGCGAAAACCTGAATAAAACTGAACTTATCCTAAACTTCACTCAATATAGGTTAGGGATAGATAACAGGTCCTTCGGCACTCACAATAACTGAATTGAAGTATGAGAATTTGTGGTCAATTCACTTGAATATAATTCTGAATTCAGGACACCAAACAAACAACACAAACTCAAGACAATGTATGCTTATAATTAACAAGCAGTCTATAAGCCAAAATATTCAATCAACTTTGTTCATTTTACATGAATTCAATGAGACATTATTGCTGACAATTTATTATTGCCAATCATCAGATTATTTTCTTAAATTTCATCAACCTCCTAATGACAGCCATTCAAAATGAACTAAGACATAAAATTATCGGACTTATTGAAATATAATTCTGAAATATATTGTCAATCATAAGCAAAAATGAATCCGCCACACCTGACAAGTAATTAAGCACATCCAAAACCCATGAAACTACCTGACCCAAAACATCATACCCGGCTGGACACATGAAAGAACACTTCTACTCCATTTTTGTTGAAATACGTTTTCTTAAGTCCAACATCTTAGATAATTTCCAGCTTAAGACACCACTCAGCACGAAGCAAAACAATTGTTTGTGCTAACCATGATTAACAGCTTGTTTGGAGGAAATAAGATTGAGATAAAAGGAGGGATATTTTTTACTTTGGTAACTTAGAAAAAGGGAGATGAGAAACCATGGGGAATGGAGACATATTTTTCTGCATATTCAGTTAGAAATAATAAATCGCTCCAAAATTGGGTAGACAAGATGACACAATATAGGATTGCCATTCCAAATGGGGGAAAGCTTTTTTTCCCTCCGTTCCTTTATTAACTCCTCAATTCATATCCACAGAATCTATAACTGAACATTTTCGTCCCACCCAAAACAAGCCTTTTACAAATTCCAGCTATCTCACATACTTAGCAGGTTTTGTAGATATTTATTTTTGATACAGCTAAGGTTTTTTATTTTTGAAGCTAACTACTATAGATACCTTCAGAGATAATCAGTCTACAACTCAACTTCATCATTTCTTTTTACTTTCTTCACTTTGAAAAAAGGCCATTGCAAATCAATCAAGGGCAATTGAAACTGCCTCTAAGACAGCATAAGCTAATGATGCTGACATAATATCCCTCCATGCCACCAAAGGCTCCAAGCAAGGGCCTCTCAAAAGACATTGGCCTAATGTTTATACTGTAGCCTCAAACAAATTCTATTAAACGGAGGACAATCCGCATCTCCACAAGGGTAAAATTTATTTAGTGCGTTAAGGTATCAGAGTGCTTTTCAAAAGGTAAATGTAGGTATTATGCTCATATATGTAACAAAAAGAAAAGCACACAACCTGAATTCAAAAGGACATACGTTATGTTTAAAAGCACATATGTTATGCTTATGTACTTTTCAATATGCTTGCATACCTTTGTTTTCTCAAATACAAACATTTCCTTTGAAAAACACTCACGTACCCAGCAGAGGAATACCAAAACATGCACAGAATAACTACATTTTTAAAATTAAAATTATGCTTAGAATATCGATCTACAATATGAATATATAAAGCGCAAAGCTGACCACCATTACTAGACTACTGCAATCAAGAATACAATATAACTCACTAACATCACCTAACGCATTACATATTCAAATTACATCCAACAAAAGACCTCAAGACCCCCTCCCCATCCTTCCCACTTGATTTAACCATACTTTTTTCTCAAGTTTAGAACTCAAAGCATTAAGCGAGAGAGAAATACCAATATCAAGAGGATCATGGGTTTCAGTATCAATCTGGAACTTGACCTCAGCAGAAGCAAGAGTTAAAGCTCCTCTATCAATACGCCTTTGTCGCATTATCTGTAAAAACGTATCAGAAGGAATATCAGTAATCAGATCCTCAAATATCGCGAAGTAACTAATCTCATAAAAGCAATATGTTCTAAAGAAAAAGATGAGTAAGTAAACCTTGGCTAAGGCATTCATATTTCTTAAATCGGTTGTTAATGGATCAACAAGTCGACTGCAAGTAGAAATGTAGAATTAGTCAGGCTGTATGTGCATTCTCCCAGAAAGTATTTATACAGTCAATCTACACTCTAATAGAAACAAATATATGATTGTCTTATAAGCACAAATTCCCTTTCAAAAAACAACAAATTGATTTTCACAGCTGCCCCTTTACATATAAAAGCTTAACTTTCCACCAGATGAGAACAGATATCTCACATGGAGGTTCTGCAGGATACATTACTCCTAGGCTCCTAGCATAAACTTTTTCCATCACAACACGTGCAAGACATCCCTTCTTCTAAGGATACCTTACACGACATTTTTTTAGACGAACTAATTCTCTATAGATTTAGAAGACAAACCACCAATTCCTTGTAGTTTATCTCATGAGGCGGCCATAAAAAATTGTTTCAGTAGATTCAAAAACTTATACGACGCAACCTTGTTTTTCCACTATGAATGAGCCTCACTTAGCTCCACTAAAGAGATGTTAGTGTTCCTTAGGCACATCTTACTCTACACTAGTGCAAAGTAATTGCCCCAATCTCAACCACCTTACCATTACTTTTTTAGCAACTTCATATTTTTTTCTAAAAATCCTTCAATAAACATTTCATAATTGATGACTTAAATTGAACAAACTAAAGAGTACTTGCAAAACAACTCTGACTATCAATTAAAGATCATTGTAACATGAACTATTGAACTATTATGCAGCATTCGCATACCGCTCAAGGGCGGAGGGGCATATCTTCAGATTTTACTTATTTCTCTAGCATCACAAGAGAGCATCCACCGTCATAAAGTAAAAGATAAGTCGATAAATGATACACCCTCAAACAGCACGCAAACATGCGATGACCAAGAATCTTTCCAGAATCCAATTAAAAAACGTTCGCACTTAAAAATCATGTCAAAAATGAAAGAACCTATCATCCATCCTCGCTTGAGCCTCGACATAAGACAATGCTGCACATGATTTGATGACACTTTTTGTAAACCTAGAAGATATAATGTCTGCTTGCGGCGTCATTTCCTGGAATTTAAATGATATAAACATTTAGAAAATACAAGCAGTGTGGTTTATATTTGCAAATTAAAAAAGAACAGTATGGAATTTCAGTGAAACAATCAACAGAGATGATACCAATCAGATTCTTATGTTAAAAAGGAAAGCCTTACCCAAATAACAGAGAATGCCAGCCTCTCAACATCCGATCTGAGAGAGCAAATATCTAAAAAATATGTCATCTTCTCAGTTCTAGAACTTCTATCAAAAAATTTATTTTAAATAATAGTCGTAACAAAAGCTGAAAGATTTAAACCTTCCGTTAAAGGCTTTGGGAGCATGTCAATACGCCGCTCCACAAGATAAACTGACGTCCCTCTCTGTGAAGCCTCGTCATCAAGAGGAGTTCCAGGGTGGACAAAATTAGTCACATCAGCTATATCTGAAAATTTTAAGGTCAAGGATATCCAGATTACAGTAATAGTAATGATTCATTGTTCAGTAACCAAAATACAACACAACCAGTTCAACATAACTGTTAACAAGAAAAGTGGATCCAGAAGAAACATAAAAAGCTAGTTTATGCATTTACCAGATGCTTTACTTTAAGGCAAACATTCAGAAACACAGACTTGAAGAATAGTGCATCCTCAGATCAAATTTAGTGCTAAAGCCAACTATGGAAGACCAACAAGTATGAGTGGTGTTTGCAGATGCAATCACAAAACTATAATTCATTATTGACAAATATCAAGAAACACATAAACCTCAATAAATATACTATTCAATTAAAACACCAAGTACATTGTTCGATTATCAAACTGAACACTGTCATGTAATCGATCTCCCAAATAATACTTGTAGTGAAGGAGGCTTATTCCAATAGCATACAATTGTGCCAAATGGGAGACCAGAAAACAATGCCAACACCTTAATCACAAGAATATCGAGTCGACTACATGAACTAAAACAAATCAACATCATGTACATCATTATACTCTACTCTACTCACCCCTAACAAGTAATAATCTAAAACTAGGAAAACCAATTGCAATGAGCATCCACATACATTGTCATCTACCTAGCATACCACATCAAAAAAAATTAATTTCAAAATTATTAAGAGTGTTATTATAAAAATAAATATTGAGTTTCAACTTAATAATATTACTCACACATAGTTATTTAAGACAATAAATAAATATTTTAGAGGTAGCAAACGACCAAAGATAAATATAATAATAAATTAAGCACAACTTTTGTTACATGATTGGAAATGAAATAATCTTTAAACCATTAAAATTAAAATGAAAAAAAAATTTAAAGATACTCATGTCAATGTGTCATACACTAGTTAAAGTACTACTCCTTTCGTTTCTGAGTAAGTGCCTCACTTTTGCATAAATTTTTAAATATATAAGTTGATGGATAAAATCTAAAGTTAGGAAATCTTGTGAGGCTCAAACACGTATGAATTACAAAAAGCTTAATAAATAGGAAACGAGGCGCTGTAGTGAATTGCTCAAAATAAAAATGGGACAATGGCTCTAAAACTAAGAGAACATATTTTTGAGCCATAATAATTTAGTAGTTTATTGATTATTTTAGATTATGATTATGATAATAATTTATTCTTACGGTTATCATTATTTTAGTAACAAAAAACAGATATATAAAGGCTTTCTTAAATTTAGCTTATTATAATGTTTATTATTGAACGCAAATCTAAATATGACAATTGCCTCCAAATATTTTGGTGACAAAAAAAAGACCAAAAGATACGGACTCCAAGTTCATAGTTTCCATTTGGAAGAGGTGTGCAATGAAGTGCATCATCAATATCTCGACAACCTACAAAAGAAGTGCCAGAATAGAATAAGAAATAATTTAATGGTTCAATAGAAACATAAATCCCAGATAATCAGAGTACCTGGGGGATCAACACTAAAAATTCGCAAATGTCTTAGGTCCTCTCTATTGGGATCGGATAAATGCTCAGGAGACACAGACCATGGTAATGGTGGCAAGCAAGCCAATACTTGTGAAGAAAATGGTCGAGAGTTTATATCATTCTCTATTAATACGACCTGCATACATAATAAACGAAAAAAAATATCAGAAAAATTTTCAATTATTGCTAGAGGAAATAAGGTATGAGGGTAAGCTGATAATCAATACCTCACTTTCAGTATCCCTATCGCCAATTTCTCCAATGGTTCGAACATAGTGGCCAGAGGGATAGCGAGATAAACGATCCCAAGAGTCAACAGCCACAATAATTCTCTTATCCATAAGGTTTCCTAGTTGCCGAGTTTGGATGCGAATTTTTGGTATTCTGCGATCTTTTGAAACAAATAATGCATGGGCAATGCCACCACTACCAGCAGGCAATGGCATTGGCTCTAGAGATCCACAATAACTACAAAAGCAGAAAAATATGTAAATGCATAACTATCATGATTCACTTCAAACAGCACATTGCATCATATTACATGTTCAAGAGGTACTCCAGGACCCATTTGTGGCTCATTAACTGAAGCTTATTATTGACGAAGAAATCCTAAGAAGGAATCAACCCGCAACATAACCTTTATCAGGTTCAAACAAATATTCCTACAACTATATTCAGTCCACTTGAGTACCTATGTTACACATTCAATACACACCACAGATTATAAAGACACTTAAAGCCTTATCAGAAACTACATCGACAACGCAAGCTAAGAAAAAGTTTCTCAAAGACCAAGTATATATTTCTGACGTACCTCGGAAGATATCTAGTTTCTATCCCAAATTTGACATATTAAACCACAGGGTATTTGTTGGAGCTATCATAACAAGATGGAAGTTTGTGCAACATCACATGCATACAATATATTACCCCAATTCCATTTAATGGCTCTCACTTATGCAAGGTTCAGGAGATCGAAAGTTACTATCGTACCTTGTAAGTAATAACAAATGCGTTTCTGATTTACCCTAGGTAGCAAACATAATACGCAATTTCACAAAAATTTAGAAGTGCAACAGGGCAACACATTTTCCATGAAAAAGTTCTTCAACCATTGTTGATTGATAACACAAGATTTCACTACCTATCCACAAGGATCAACATGATGGAATATCAGCATTCACTACTTTGAGACGTAACTTTTTACATCTAATAGTAATCCTTAATTGAATACTTGGAAAAGCATGCATAATAAGAATATTTGAAAAAAATTGCACACTTTTTCCCCTACCTTTGATGAGTTTTTATAAATTATAACATAATTTATTTCAGAGAAGAATCTTTTTTACTTTTATCAAACAAAAAGTGCATAAAGCAGGGTACATGTTTTACTCTGTTAAATCTGAGTGCAAAAAGCATACATACTTTTCAGACAACCCCAAAAGGAATAACATACAAACATTGACAGACAAAGGAAACATAAAATTCTGATATAAAGGCGGACAATTTGGTCAAAATGTTAAGTATCAGCTATCCAGTTAGATACAAAACAATATTGAACTTACGAGTGCCAGTTCCGTTTTATAATACCCACAACACATCCAGATGGGCGGCTAGATGATGTTGCATCTGCAGTGGAGTTGTGAAATTTTGTACTTTTAGGAGCATCATCAGCACTACTTGGAACAAGGTGTACCTTGTCATCCTCCTCCTCATCTGCAAGAGAGAAATAATCAATGTCATATTAAGTCAGGCAAAAAAGAGAGAACATGATATCAAAAAAACTTTATGTATCCAGAAAGAACCTTTAAGTACTTGTAGTTTCCAGGACAATTTAAAGTTTAAATAGTAAAAGGAACATGTATTCCAGAAAATATAAGCACAGATGAAGTGTTATTATTCAAAAGTGGATGAGCTGATACTGATATGTAATGAGCTCCCTCTTTTCCCAGTCTGCCTTATTTTTTTTAATTAAATACCTGCTTACAACTCCGTAAACTTGTCATCCTTTTCTTTGATAACACCAACCAGGGATATCTCATAATTTTTGCAAAACAGAAGAAACTATAAATTTTAAAGAGCCGCAAAATCATACAAATTTTATAACCCCATCTCTCCACCCTCCCTCTTTTGCCCCTCCAGTCTCCTGTATTGACTCCTCTAGTGATATAATCTGATCCATTCCAAAAGTTCTTCCTATCCCTAACCCAATCCCCATCTTCCTATCCATAGTAACCACCAACCACTGCTTCTCCCAATCTGCCAAAGATTGCCAGTTATACCTTTTACGACAAATTTTCAGGGTTTTAATTCTATTCAATGTACCTCCCCACTGCCTTATGGTCCTCAATCCTATTGCAAACCCACTTTAACAGTGACATGAACACTAAGCAACTAGACTTATCCAAGGAATTTCATATCTTAAACCAACTCCTTTTTTCTCTCAATACCAAACTCAGCCCACATCTCCTTCCTATTTTCTCTTGGGTTTGTGCTCCACCTAAATTAGTGTAGTTTGCCTAAACTTTGCCATCCAATGCCCACGAAAGAACCAAAAAATAAAACAGATTTGCCTAAAAAAATTCAATATTTCAAACCAGAAAAGGGATCAACAGTAAGAGCAGATGAGGTTGAGGATTTTATAATGACATGTAATTCCCTACTAACGCTGCTGCTTTGGAGCTATTCAAATTAAAATATACGAGGATGATGAGTTTACCGATTATTGGAGGAAGAAAATGAAGATAGTGAAAAAAGCTGCTGAAAATGCTTGTGTTGCTTTTAAGAAGAATCAAACTGTGCAAAAAACATTAACGGCATAATAATGAAAGCCTTATATTGACCTTATGGCCTATATCAAAAAAAAATTGTATATAATTCAAATAAAAAAAATCTTAGTATGTGGATGATGTCCACAGATTTATAGATTCACTGTGAGCTTGTATGGAGTACAAGCATAGTGCAAAAACAAGGATGAATAGTATTGTATGGGTCGATTAGTAAAGGTTTTTAAATCTACTAAATCAAAAAACTACTCGCATCGTAAAAGTGTAAAAAGCCGTGTTTCAAGACGGCTCTCATAGTCTAGACTCTAAATTGATATTTGGAGGTAAGAAGAACACCTAACTACATTACCGTGAACATGACTATGACCATGAACGCAATTGCAGCAGAAACCACATTTTTGTAGTATGAGCACAAATCCTAAGCATCAACATATTTGAAATTTTAGGACCAACTGGAAGCAAAGCCTTTTTGAACTTATAACACTATCCTCAGAGATTTGAATCATCACACGAGTACACAATGAGCAATGTAAAGAGGAAAAGGTGGAGAAGGGAGGGCTCGGAGGAAGGCAGGAGAATACATAAATCCTTAATATCCGTTTCCATGCCCTACACGTCATCTTCAATCTTGTTCGCACTCTTCTTAAATCCTCTAAGTTTCTATTTTCTATCCTGCTTAACCATTCACCACGAAGAAGATAAAAATTAGTGAATAGGAAGTTACAAATTATTTTAGCTTTCTTTTCAAATTTACAAAATAGGTTTATTCACTTAAAAGTTGAACATAAGTACTGTTACATTTCCGTTAGAACTTGAGCGAAGGATATTGGTGTGAGCTTCTCAACAAAAGCATGTGAGTCATAAGATTAAACCTTTGATTAACACTTTCCTAAATGCAAAATAAATCTACGTGATAGGAGAAATGGATTTATTATCCTAAGGGAAACCAAAAATTTAAAGAGTCAGAGTTAAAAGGAATCATCCATATCAGCATACTACATAAGTCCAATGCCTCTAACAAACTCAAACACGAGGATAGAGCAAGAATTATTTCTTCCATGACCATGTACCTTCATCCACAATTCTAGACTTCTCAGCATGCCACTGATCTTGAGGCAAAAGTTCCACAACCACTATATCGCCATCAAAAGCCCTATTCATGTTCGTCCGCCCATGTATCACTATTTCATCTCCAATGCTCTCACTTCCAACATAAGCTTCAAATGGATTATAACGATTAACACGGAGTTTTCCTTGGTGGTAAATTCCATGATGTAAACCAGCAGTGATCTCAGACATAGGTTTGTGCTGTACAGAAGAGAAATTAAAAATGGAGTGAACATCATTAGCAAATGGCAATCCACAAATTAAATCCCTCAAATGTAGTTAATAGCATTAGTACAAGCTAAACCATGATGCACATTACCTCGTTGTAGATTACTTTCCTCTTGGAAGGTCTCAAGTCTTCAACATCATTCATCACCACATCCTCAGATGCAGGCTGAACAACCAGATCAAGCAATGCTGGTTGATCCAATGATTTGACATATGACTCAACTAAAGTATAGCATGAATAACAGTTAGATTTAACAAAAGTAGACAAAACAAAAAATTTCATGCGACTCAATGTGCCAAATCAATAGACAAATTCCAAAAATGCTTTCAAGAAAACCTGTTTCTGCCAAAATTCCTTCCTCCTTTGCCTTCCTTTTGTTTTCCCTATCATTAGTAATTAGTAAGACTCGTACAGCAGAGCCAAGATGTCTTTGATACCATTGAGTTGCCACACGAATTGCTGCGGACCCAATTATTACAAGTGAAAAAATCACAACCAGTAATATTCTAAAAACGTCAATTAGGAGATAAAAAGAGCATATTTAAAAGACAACTCCTTAAAGAAAACAATTTCAAATTGCAACCACATTCAATTTAAATATACAACTAAAATAGCAAGCATAAGCACAACAAGATTACTATTATCCTAAATAAAATGTTACAGTGTGTGATCCATTAACATGAATCCTACACTCAATTATCACTCAAAGCAAAAAAAAAAAGAGCATTTGCAATGATTACTACAAACTACATGATTGAGAAAGAATAGTAAGCTCACATTTTTCTATCATTGCATCATACACAAACACATTCACCAGTAATGTCGTGCTGGCTAAAGAGAAAGATGGGTCTTAGGTGCTTTTATGTAGCTTATTGAGCCTTGAACGAGGTAATTGTGCCTAAATATATCCTATACATGTGTTTGTACTCTTGCCTCAAGCCTAAGTAAAGAAGGTTTGGGTAGTAGCTTAGCAACAAACTGACATTGTCGCATCTTATGTCATGAGCCGAAATTTATTTGACGTGGGGGCACAACAACTTGAACCCAAAATAACCAAAACCCAATCTTTTCCAACTCAAATTTAACCCGATCATAATATAACAAGCCTGAAGTCAACACAAACCTAAAATAACCTACCACAAAGTCAACCCAAAGTCCTAAACCAACTAAAAGTTTAACTAAACCAAAGATAAATCCAAACAATAGCTTCAACATATCAACTATTAGAAAATAACCGATGATGAAGATAGATAAGTGACAAAAAATTTTATAAGCGTTGAGAAAATATAAGTGAGAAAAATGCCAAAACTACTTTAATGTAACTTGTAAAGAAATGATGCCTCCAAACATGCATTTTCCCTCCTCTTAGCATACAAATAAAACTTAATATTTAAGGCATTCTACCCCACACCTACAAATTTAACCGAAAGCAAATCACATAGATATCTTCCATCGTTAGAACATAGAACTTAAGAATGGTTATACAAAGAAATACCTACTCATTAATCCAATAAAAACATTCGCTCGTTGAACCATTTATAGCAATTGTCTATATTGTATTGAACATCTATATCTATAATGGAAAAAAAAAAAAAGAAAGAAAAAGCATCAAAATGTTGATATTCAAGGAACAAAATGTAACAAACCTCTATCATTTCGATCATTTGGACTTTCACCAACCATAGTTGTGACGTAGGTCTCCCTGAAGAAGGAAAAACATAGAGGGGATCAAGAAATTAATACCAAAAAAAAGATGGGTAGCCTAATTACACTGTAACTAACATATATGTTTCTTTCCACTTTTTCCTTTTAAAATAATCCCAACAAGATATTGCAAAAAAACCTAAATCAACATATGTGTGGCACAATTTCCATTATTCAAAAAGATATGTCTTTCAATGACTAGGGCCATAATTATGATTCCACTACCGTAAAACCTAATCAGACAAACATCAAATAATCCAATCTAAAGGCAATTTCTCAAACCCTTACAATCTTTCTCAAACAAAAACCACTGCTATATATTGATATATGTATTGAAATCTTAAAAATATCAAGAAAACGAGAAATATGTCTAGCATTAGACATAGAAGAAAGAAAAAACTATTTCATTGTTAAGTTCTAGAACACATGTACATTTTTAAATTTAAAACTTACAGCTGCAATAAGCAAATACCTATAGTAAGCTTGAAACCATGGAACAACTAAACAAGGCGTTCATAGGTCAGTAGATAACATAATTCCCCTTAAAAGACCCAAACTACCAAACAATCCGAAGGAATGTGTGACAGGCAAAGTTCATTGAACACACTCTGGATATTGAATAGTTAGTCTTCATAATATAAAAATAGAACTATTGGATTACAATTGTTGAGTGTACATCCCAAGTTACATATCGGAAAAATAAGAAAGTATTGACAAGCATGTAAATGATCCAACTCCAATTTAGAATGAGGTCTTTTGGAAAGGTGCCCAAAAACAAATTCGTGTGGGTTTGGCTCAAAGCGTACATTATCATACCATTGTGGATCATTCATGGCCGGAGGGTCAACAATTGGTTGGACCCAAAAGTTCCACCGGGATAATACGTACACAATGGAGCAACGATCATTCATGGTTAGTGGGTCAACTATTGGTATTGGAGACAAAAGTTCCACCGGAAAAATACGTATACAATGGAGCAACACCTTAAGTAGCATGTGGAATTGATAGAACAAATATGTGGGCGGCAATGTTGACCTCGCGAGGGGAGATTTGGTCTTGGTGGCTTTTATCGAGTGTCATCTTGACATGGTGCTCAAGGCCACTTGTGACACAAAAATAAATTCGTATGGGATCTGCCCAAAGCCGACAATATCACATGAATGCGTATCATTCATGGCGTGTGGGCCCAACAACAATAAATTTAAAAAATAATATTCATAGATAAATGGCGAGCATAAACAAACATTCTATACTACTAGTTCGGTAAGAACTGAATTTGGCCTTCAATTTCATTGAGTTTTTAAGTAGTTGTTTTACTTTTCCTCTACCATTATCAAAAAATGCAGAAAAACAGGAGGAGGAAACTTACTTGTGATGCTCATTAGAGAAAACAAAGAACTTTCTTTGAGAATTGCTGCAAAGAGTTCTAAGCCTATTGTAAACAGAAAGATTCTTATTCTTAACCTCATCCAGCACCACCGACAAAACCACCACTTCATTAATTGCAGGATTTTCAAGCAAATCAATCTTCCAAAAAAAAAATATTAAAAAATAAAAAAATCAATCAATGATAAATTCATCATTTATAAACCAAATTAAAACTCAAAATCAGAAAACACAATACCTGATTTAGAACAACATTGGTATCAACAATAAGGATAGTCGAAGCATCGGAACTTAACCGAGCAACTGAAGAATCACAAGTTTTACAAATAGAAGCTCCACAATAAATATCATCTCTTAAATAATGTTCTCGAACTACCTAAATTAAGCATGAATAATGGATTGAGATAATAATTAAGAAAAACGAAAAAATATGTATAGAAAATTAGGGTTTAATTGAAGGAACCTTGAGAACTTTGCCTCCCTTGGTCTTCTTGAAGAAGGACTTGCTTTGCAGCATATTTGGATTCGTGCTGAATAATTGTAGTTGATTATTCTCAGTAAAATCAAATGTTTCTAAATATCGCCAATTTGTCGAAGTAGGGTTTGTAGAAGTTTTATCACGAAGGGACGACTGCAGCGCCGGCGCTTAGAAGACCAGCCGGAGATTCTGTTCAATAGTACGGGAAGCAAAATACTAGGAGTGGTTTGATTAAGGGTTTAAAGTTTGAACCCTTGAAGTGTGTTTCTACTTTCTAGGTAGTTTATTTAAGGTTTTGAAGTTTGAAACCTATTTATAGGGTTGTTTGATAAATGATTTTAGTTAATTTTTTTAGTTGATTTTTTTGACTTATATGTTTAAAAAGCAAAAAGAAAAAAAAATAATGCGTTTTGTATGAAATCGTTTCATGATGAAACAACTTAAAAAAAGAATCTATAAGTTAAAAGTTTTTATTATTAGCCTATTTAACCTAAGTATGTGACATTTCAAGGTGAGACCGTTTCATACAAGAATTTGTGAAAAAGTAAATGAGCGGTAAATGAGTGACTAAGCCAATTTTGTAACCATAATTAAAAAAATAATTTGGTTGACTTTTTCACTTTGGGCTTGTTGGCTCATATTTCATGTAAAAGACATCAAATTATACCAAATATTTTCCTAACACAAAAATAGCAACATATTCGGCTAGTAAAACAAATATAACTTAAAACGTTAACAATCAACAACCAACGACCATTTACCAAATAACCCAAAACAAATTCTTGATGTTATTTCTTATTTGTACTTGAGTTCCAATGTCCAAGTCATTTTATTCTCCTATTTTCCCTATTAATTTATATACTTATATATTTATAATCATCTTTATTCGATACTAATTTGTCATAATAATAAGAAGAAAACTAAATGAATGTCTTAATTAATCCATCAATGAACTATTTTGACCGTATAAACTTAAATTAAGCTATATATTTATGACTAGTACAAATAAACAATATTTGTTTTAAATCTCTTTGTCAAAATGATTTAACATATTGATTCTTGTTTCTGATAAAAAAATTGTCAAATGTAAAAGTGAACTTAAAGTATGAAATATCTTCATTTTTGAGGGAGTGAGATGATTTGACAGATGCAAACGAAGTACCTGCAACCACAAAGAAAGACTAATCCTGAGGCTGGTTTTTCGAAAAGTCTCTCCGATGCTTAAGTCGGACCGGGAACGATGATTGGAAGCAATAACTATAAACTGAATATTGGAGCAGAGTTTTTATATAGAGAGAAATTGCATAACCTGTTTTTGTGGATGGAGGGAGTATCATAACAATCAATTATAGCATAGGACCGTAAAGGTAGTTACTTGATTAATGATAATTCATAATAACTATGCTAATGAAAGTGGGAGTAGTGAGCAGTTATTTTAAAAAGTGACAGACTGTCAATTAGTAATGACAGTGGATAGGTTAGCGCTTAATAGAATGGGCTTAGAAAGACATTGAGGTAAAGTGGGAGCCTTCACTTTATCCCTAACTTTTGACCTTGGTATTTGACCAAGGGCATTTTCGACATTGTATATGTACAAGATATTTTATCCCTAATAATTTTTTTGCTTATCCATTTTTAAAGACGATAAATATGCTACTTATATTACTAGACAATATGAGTCATCTCTTGCCATTATGGACAAACCCATAATTTTAGGAGTAGAGTTGTGCAATATTTTAAAATGCGTATTTTATAACACAATAAAATTAAATTTTAGTTTTTGCATTACGTTGATAAAACATGAGATAAAATGATACATATAAAATGCAAAAAAAAAAGTAAAACCCCAGGCACCTACGTCGTTTGCCCCAGCTTGCTATTCGTTCCGATTCTTCATATGAGTCATCCATATACCTAGATTTGGTTGTGACTCATTGGCCTTCATACAATACTAGTTTTGAATTTAGTTTTAAACACTTTAGGAGTTAGGACCTATATATTAATTACATTATACTCGGTACAAGATGAGACTATAGTCTGATCATTTACATAGGTCAGTCTCGTACAAGATGAGCTGAAAGAAAAAGCAAGTGGGCGGTTCGCGGCCCATTATATGCAGCGCACGATATAGAAGAAAAAACCGAAAAGTAAGGAATGAGAAAATCCGTAAAACCCTAAAATCATACACACACCTTACTTCGTTTTCTTCAGCCGTATCTTCTGTTCTCTTCTTTCTCTGAAGAACTCAAACTCAATTTTCGCTCCCTAAAACTTTCATTAATTCTCTTCTCCTTCCAAAAAGATTCCAAAACATTTTCGACGAACCTAATCAACATTAAAGATTTCGATCCAATCTTGAGGTATTTTTTCTTATTTTTCATTGATTTTTTAATTTCTGAATTTCATTGCAAAAACATGTTCATCTTTTATTTGCAAGATCTGCACTTTAAACGTTTACTTCCATCCTCTCAAGATTCTTGCAGTATAGTGTTTTTTTTTATTTTTCTGTTTATTTATTTATTTTTAAGATTCTAGGGCTGGGAGAAGAAAGTTAGGAGTAGGAGTTTCAGATGCACTTAAATAGGAGTATTTGAATTTACTGCATGTTCTATATACATTAAGGTAGGATTAGATTAATTATATTAGGTTATTCTCCTAATTATATTAATCTATGTTTTGAGGTTTGATTGGAAAAAATTTCTATCTATCAAAATGTTAAAAACTAATTTATGTTGAAACGACATATGCCGCAACTTACTTATCATGAAAGAGTAGCTCTGTTTTGTGTTTGAAGATTAATGTCCAAACAGCCTCATGCATAGAAAGACAGCAAAATATTCATGAATAAGAAAGAGAACTTTTTGTGTATTTTCATTCCTGTTTTGCAACAGTGATTACATTCCTATATATATATAGGGAAATATGACCTAGCATAAAGGCTTGCAAAAGAGCCGTTAATCACTAATTCATATGCTAACTAAAAAGGAGAACGTACATCGGTCAAGCAATCAGGAATATACAGCTACAGCTTTTCTATAGCTGGATATTTCTTATGTTTGCAGAAAATTAAAAGGGTTTATCTGTGCAATAGAGAGGATGCACAGACCTTGGGCTTAAGAAAAATAATCTTGGGCTTAACACTCCCCTCTCAAGGTAAGAGGAGGAAGAACTAATTCCAAGCTTGTGTTAAAGATGAGCATGTTGAGTAGTAGTGAGTATCTTAGTGAAGACATATGCAACTTGAGAAGTTGAGGGAATATAGGTAGGTTGGACAGTTTTAGCATTCACTTGTTCTCTGATGAAGTGATAGTGGATGTCTATGTGCTTCATTCTTTCATGTTATACTGGATTAGAAGCCACATCTAAGGCCGCCTTGTTGTCACAGTTGAGTGTGGTGATGCCTGATTGCCCTCACAGTAGAGTGATAGTCGATGTCTATGTGCTTCATTCTTATGGTAGAGTGGATTAGAAGATATAGCTAAGACAGCCTTGTTGTCACAGTAGAAGCTATAGCTAAGGCTTAACAGTGTTTGTGATTTGAATTTTCTGGCATATCATGTCCTGATTTAAGAACTAGTATAATCCCTGCAGTGTACCTTTGATTGTTCACTCAGCTTAGGTTATTTAAAACAAACAAGAAAGCTTTAAGTTCACTATAAAACTTCTAAAAGGACTATGATGTTGGATCATGGATGCTAAATTATTTTTCCATATCTCGCACTATTTCAATGATGATATCAGTAGTCTTTAGGCATCAATTTGCCTCTTTTAAATTGACAATTTTCCTTCTGTCCTGTGTTTAGTTTCTGACTCGTAAGGTGCTAAGAGAAAATGACTACCATGGAAGTTGAAGTGTCAAAGCCAACATCTTCTTTTCCAACAAAGCCCAAGTTTCAGGCATTGAAGGCTCATGAGATGTCTGATGGTCAGGTTCAATTTAGAAAGGTGGCCGTGCCACCGCACCGGTACACACCTTTGAAAAAAGCATGGCTTGAAATCTACAACCCAATATATGAGCAGATGAAAATTGACGTAAGGATGAATCTTAAATCACGCAAGGTTGAGCTGAAAACAAGGGCAGATACCCCTGATGTAAGCAACCTTCAGAAATGTGCTGATTTTGTCCATGCCTTTATGCTTGGGTTCGATATCACTGATGCAATTGCCCTTTTAAGGGTGGATGAGCTTTTTGTTGAATCATTTGAGATCAAGGATGTTAAGACCCTTCGAGGTGACCATTTGTCGCGTGCTATTGGCAGACTTTCTGGTAAAGGAGGGAAAACAAAGTTTGCCATTGAAAACGCTACAAGGACGCGTATTGTGATTGCAGACTCTAAGATTCACATTTTGGGGTCTTTCACAAACAATAAGATAGCAAGGGATTCACTATGTAGCTTAATATTAGGTTCACCTGCTGGCAAAGTTTATTCAAAACTTCGAGCAGTTACTGCACGGCTTGCTGAGAGATTTTGAGCTTTCATGGGTACGTTTTTTTTGTCAAGTATGTCTTGATATAGATTGCAGTTTTGGACTGGAGCCTGTATTACTACCATTTGTGGAGTGTACTACAATGAAAAATCTTCATTGCCCAGGAATTTATGTCTTTTACATTGTCTAGGTTGATATATCCTATAAGAAATCTTGATTTAAGTTGGTTTTTGTGTATTTTATTAGTTATTCGCTAGCATTTTTGTGTCCAATTATTTTTATTTACTTATTTTACATTAATAAAAAAATCTGTTAGCATCACATTTCTTTTGGATTGTGGGTGCGATGCACTCCCTTACAACAATACTAAGTCCGCCACTAACCGATACTAGATCCGTCACTGCTTGGCTCTAAGCCTCTAACAAGTCTACAATCGTCCTATTGGATAGCCATCCGCCCGTGCTACCAACGGGGAAAAGTGTATTTACAACGAGAGTGTGTCATGCATGAGGGTAAAGTTTTGATTTTCTATTGCTTCTACGTGCTTTCTATAACATTGGACGTTATTTTTTGGGCCAATGATTTAGAGAATTGAGAGAGTAATTAACTCTTAATATCATCAAAGTTTATAAATCACTACAACACTTGTATTTACTATTGTAATTTTCTTGTGTTAGGATTTTGTTGTGTAGATTGTATCTCATCGTGAATTTCATTTATCATCCCAAGCATATTTGTGGGAGAAATATCACAATAGGAAAGTGCATTAACGCCTTCTACTCATATCAAGTTTCTGAGCGACTTTTCTGATTGTCGCAACCTTATCTTCATGGTGTCCATTTGGTGATTTACAAAGCAAGGAGTTCCATTGTCATCCACACAAGGAAAATACAAATCGATTTGTTTTATTTGTATTTGCATCATATTTCCAATTATAAAGAAAATAACCGTCAAAACCCTTTGGTATTGTTAGAAGTAATACCAATTTATACACTACCATATGAATTTATATTTTGAGTAAGGGAGGGCTAGGGGAAGTTGATCTGGAAATCGAGCTTGATATCTAACCTGAAAAAATTATTTTTTTTTGATTTTAGTGTAAGCTGAGGAAAAAAATCAAATTTAGGGTTTTATTTGGGAAAAATAATACTTGCTCCAATTAATACAAGATTCAATTTTCAGTAAAGCTGATTATTGCTCGATATGAATTGTTATTATTTAGGTTACTCCTCCAATTGTTATTATTTAGTATTAATAAAATTTAGGTTACTCCTCCATTCTCCCATCCTTTTCTCCACATTCTTAGTAAATTTTAATTTATTCAATTGATTTTTTAATGATTGAAATTTATTTTTATCGAATAAAATTATTTTTTTTATTGAGATTGATTTTTACAAATTGAAATTGATTTTTATTGATCAAAATATATTTTTACTGATTGTAATTTTTGTTTTAAATTATAATTGCATTGTACTAATTAAAATCGTTTTAAAAAAATTATTAAAACTGATTTTTACTAATTGTAACTGATTTTTGCTGATTGAAATTAATTTTTACCGATTACAATTGGTTATTTAAGCAGAATTAAATAGGACTTAATACAAGGCAATAAAATAATATATATGAGTAGTCAATAATTAATCTAAAAAACCTCCTTCATAAAGTGGTTTTGATAACTTATTTCAATAGTGAAAATGAAATCCTTACCTAAACCATCAATTTATGATGATAAAAAATGGTGTTACAAACTTACAATACAAGTTTTACTTTTTCGTAATCAAATCCTTATTTTCAGACTTTCACTAGATATCATGTGATGTTCACCTAATTACCCCATTTTTTCAAAAAAAATGCGAAATTTAAGCAATACAATGGGTAGCATTAGACAACAAGCACTCAATTTCTAACCAAGTACATCTAAGAGCAAGAAAATCATAAACATTAATGCCTTAATGGTACATTTGGTTATTGTTAGATACTAAATAGGGGTAATAGGATGATTTATAATTTAATTTCGACAATTAAACAAATCTGAGTGTATTTTCTTTTTTTTTTTTTTTTTTTTTTATGTAAGATTATAATGCGTATAAAGCTGATTAGACTTTAAAATTTCAACCATCAAATTACATTTAATTTGATGCTTTGATACAGTATCAAAGCAAGTATATGACTAGAGGTGTACAAATAGACTCGATGACCCGAAATTTATCCAATTTTGTAACCGTATTCTATTTGATCCGATTTTAAAAATGATTTACAATTATGCAAAAAACAATAGGCATAAAAATTCTATTTTAAACGGACCAGAAATATTTAACCTGAAATCAACCCAATAACCCGAATGAACATTTATTTCCCTAATGATTCAAGTGATCCAAGCCCAATATCATTCCCAAGCATAGATGACAAAGTCATTGGGTGATGGAGTTGGTTTGAACTAGATTAACAATTTTTGAAAAAAATAACATTAATAGGTAGTTTTTTTTTTCAGATAATGTATCATATATTAGGTAGCTTATGACAAGTTTTCTTAAATATTTTTTTTAAAAAAAATCCTATACAAGAAATTTCTAATTAAATTAGATCGTTTTTGTTACACATCAGTAAGCTTAATTTTCTTATAATTCTAAATTTTAAGAACTCTAAGTTTCTTCATCAATAACTAATGAAAAAATCATCAACGAGGACATAACTCTAATTGGATGAATCTCGTCAAATCTTTATTTGATTTAATTTCTTTCATATATATATATATATATATATATATATATATATATATATATATATATATATATATATGCAAAATTATAAGAAACTACCTAATCTATATGCCTTTTTTTAAAAACCTACCTTATCTAAATTTTTTTGCAAAAAACTACTTAATATAACACAAAAGTTAGCAAATGACTACTAGTTAACGGTTATCGTATATTGACCGTTAACTTTACACTTTGACCAACACGTGGAGTGTCACGTGACACCCCACGTGCTGGTCAAAGGGTTAAGGTAACAGTCAACAAATGATAATCGTTAACAGATAGTTATTTGCAAATATTTGTATTATATTAGGTAGTTTTTTACAAAAAAATTTAGATAAGGTAGTTTTTAAAAAAAGTATATAGATTAGATAGTTTCTTATAATATATATATATTATAATATATATATATATATATATATATATATATATATATATATATATATATATATATATTGATAAATCTCAAATCATACATGAAAATATAAAAAGTCAAAATATAATAAATAGGTAAAATAGAGGGAATATTAAACACCACAAAAATGGAGGACCTGAAGTACTCTTTGAAAATAAAATCAATAACTTCAATACATATAAACTCCACCAAACTCTAGATGGGTTATCAATACTGCTCCGTACTATTTTAATAAGATATATTTAGTTTTGATACTCTTTAGTATTTACCAATTATTTTTAATTTATATTTTATTTTATTTTTAATTTGACACTATTTACAACATTGATTATGTATTTTGTTTTGAGTGTTTTTTTTTTGTTACATTTAAATCTTTTAGAGTATTTTTAAAAATTTTTTCCATTTGATTAAAAAAACAAATTAAACAATTTCATTGGTCAATCAATTTAATGAAAATAACAAGAATTTCAAAATTACCTTAATTATTGCTTACCCAAATATCAAAAACAGAAATCAATAAACTTCATACCAAAGTTAATTTATTTTAATTTCTAATTTCAATAATCCCTTCGTTCCTTTTTATTTGTCCACTTTAAGTTTTTTCATTTTATGACAGAGAAATTTAAATTTGATTTTTGAAGCATATATTCAAGATAAAACATATTTATGTGAGATCTTGTTAGATTCGTCTTGATGCAAAGAATTTCAACACATAATTTTTGCAAATTTTTATTATGCGTACTATGAGATATCGAGGCTCAAAATTTGCGTTGAAATACGTGAAAAAGTAAAATAGACAAACAAAAAGAAACGGAAAGAGTATAAAATATGAAATAAATCATCTCATAATTATCATACAATACTATAAAAATGTTGAAAAATTTCAAATGTCATCCTCTAAGGAGGCATGACAAATGGAAAATTTTCATTGGATTAGAATTAACTAAATGACATATTGATTAGAGTAATTTTTATTGGTAATAGTATGATTAAAAATGGTAAATGACTAAAATTAAAACATATAACGATAATTAAGAAATAAATATAGTAAATATTTTGACTTAATCTTTTTTTATTAAGATGGGAAATAAGATCAGAAGATTATGTACACAAATATTTTAATTTAATTGACTCTAACTACTTTTGAGAGAACATAATATAAAGATTATCATAAGTTCATATTATTTGAATATTATATAATACAAATTAATCTAAATGAAAATCTGAATTAAATAAGAAAATCAATCATCCATTTTTGTTTGAATTTATAATCGATTTGATATAATAATAAACGAAGTTGAGATAGGTATTTTATTTTTAAAAGTTAATTAATAATTGAAAATCGAAACAATGAACAATTCTTATGATATTGATTAAATTAATATCAATAAGTAGATAATTAAAATTATGATTTTGATATTTAAATTTTTAGTCTAATTATGACAAATGTTAGCATATTAAAAATAAATATTAGCAATCAAAAAATTTAATTTAAGAAATTTAAAAAATAAGATTAGTATGATTTTTATATTGAGACTTTTATCAAGAAATATAAAATAAAATCAATGATTGATATATAATATAATAAAAAAAAATCTAAAGTATTAACAATTGAACATATAACACCTAATTTTATATGTAATTTTATTTTAAAATGAGATTAATATTTTGATGCCAATTATATATACTATCTTTGTGCTATTTATCTCAAAGCATTATTATTTTGGATTTTTGTTTGATATAATTACGGCGAAAGAAATAAGTATCTTATTAACATTATCAATTAAAAAAATCTTACACATACTATTTGAAACCAAATTAGGTAACTATAACATAAATTATTTGATACGCACTTTTAAATAAATGAATATTTAATTGAATTAATTTTTATCAAAATGAATTATGTGAAAAGTTCAAATGCATACTTTATTATATGTTTAGTTAATAACTATTTATAATTATTTATTATTTAATATTTTTACTTTGATAAAACTAACTTATTTGTATATTACATGTGTACTTAAATAAAAATTAATGATTGAAAACTAAGGCATTGTGCATGAAACATGAATTAGATATATAAACTCATATTGTTAAAATTTTCTAATATAAGCATTTAAAAAGAAAGGATTTTGACATTATTATATATTGCTTAGATATATTGATTTGATAATACAACATATTCGTAAATGACTATATTGTAATTTTTATTTTTTATGTAATTTATAATGTGATACATCAAAGATTAGTATAATTGCCAACTTTTCAATTGAATTTATATAAATCATAAATTAATTATATGTATATTATACGGGACATATAATAGTATTAATTAATTATCATGTAAGATATTCAACAGAATCGATAAGATAATATCGTACAAAATATTCTATAACTATGTTAGTCTCCTCACCATTAATTGATGGATAAGAATATTAATACGACAAGGAAATTTCTAATGGTACGGTTGTGTCAGCCATACGCGCAAATTTTGCTGACCAAACAATATTTAAACCGATTAATTATTAATTTCATGACTAAAAGTCTAGAATAATACATCTCCTTGTATAATGTATATATTAATATCACTATCCTTAAAAAACATTTCATACTATTAAACAAGTCATCTCCAATAAAATATTATTATAATAGAGTTAAAATAATATTATAATATATACTAAAATTAAAAAGATAAAAAGGATCAATTATGTGAAAACTATACTAGTGAAAACTAAAAAGACGTATTTTGACTTTTGAGTTATATATACATTTTAGTGTCAATTTAATGGAAATACATATTAAGTATTTAGAGGTACATATTATTAATAACGCAAGATTTTATAGATAATTTAAAATTTTTTTACTAAAAACATGACTCACTCGTACCCTCTTACACATGCCTTCTAAACTTTAACTATGAAAATTGATTTTTAAGGTTTTCATCATGATAATAATGATTTTCATTAGTTCCTCTCGTAAATATTAGGAAGGTGTTATTTATTTATTTATTTATTTATTTATTTTTGAGTGGAGGAAGTTATTATTAAACATTAAAATTTAAATACTATAAATTGAGTAGCGTACTTGTGTAGGAGGTTGAGAACGCCTATAAGGATCAAGGACATATCTCATTATAAAATGTAAATAGTATTAAATTTTTGAAAATTAATTGTAAAAATGTTGAGTATTTTAAGAAAAATTGTAATAAGCCCTTAATTTATTTTTTTTAATTTTATTTCATTTAGTTATAATAAGCAATTTTAAGGACCCTTCATAGTTGAAATTAGGATTTTTCATAACACTACATGTAAAATAGAAAAGATGAACAAATCCATCAATAGATGATGAGAATCAAACCTTTATAATACGAAGGTAATAAAAGTCATTAATTAATTAATCAATAAGTAAACCTGTAATTCTATTTTTTTAAATTTTTTAAGAATTTTGAATCCGAGTCTACTTATACATTATTATCCTTTAAGACTATAATAACAATTTCTCACTATTTATCAATTTAAAAATGTGCCAACTAGATGTAGCAGTTAATCACACTAATAGGAAGACAATATTACGATGGAGAAGGGATCTAATAACAACTCCTTTGGACTTTTAGATGAGAGCTGACTAGAGCAAGATTATTAAAATTAATAATTTAAAAACCTTGGTCACATCATACAATTTTCCTCGGAAAAATTTAAGTTGGATTCTCGTTGGTATATGCCTATAAGTATTCATTCAGGTTATCAAATCAATTTTGGATTAAATATTTTCAGTCGATAATTATAAAGGTGTTTATTCGGATCATCGGGTCAATTTTGGGTCACATGTTTTAAATCGGTTTAAAATCGGGTCTTGTGTCCACATTGATTTTACATAATTTGAAATGCATTTTGAAATCGGGTCAAGTCGAGTTTGGTTACAAAGTCGTCGAGTAAGTTTTGAACAACTTAAATTTATATCGATTCAAAATCAGTTCTTATATCTATGTTGGTTTTCTTCATAATTATTAATCTATTTTTCAAGTCGAGTTAAATCGAGGTGAATTATAAAATCAGGCAAACATTAGATTATCATATTTGTTTTAAACATCTCCATTCGCTACTCTTTCTTTCTGTTAGACGTCTTTCTGCTGCGGTTTTAAACCGCATCATTGATAATAGGCCATCTGCTGCTATCACTAATACTTGGGGCCAAAACTGCAGCATATAATGACCAAAAAACCGTAAAAAACGGTAGCAAATGAGGTTTTTTCCACTAGTGACTCTTACTTAACATTTTTCTTTATGGACCAATTCAATTAGAGATGATCTCTCAAAAAAACTGTTTCTCATAAGAATTTGTGAAGGCTATTTATCTGCTATTCAATTTGAAGCTCATAAAAAGTAAAAAATGATATGTAGGATACGCATGAAGCATCCTACTAACCTTATACATGCATGTTTGTTATTGGTAGGGATGTGATCACATCCCTACTTCTGGACGGATCCGCTAGCGATCCAGGTGAGCAGGAAGTACTTCCGAACTTGACCTTGCGAGCGGAAGCATTTACAATTACTGATGATCTTTGTGCACTTGTACATAACGCTTGTGGACCAGTTGTAAAAACATGGTTTTTAGACAAAATTGGACAGAGCATTTAGATGCTTTTTTGTGTCAAAATTTTTTTCAAGATGCTTTTAAAACCGTCTAAAACTTATAATCATCTTGTATATTTATAGGTTGTATACAGACCCATAAAAATAACTTTACCATCTTATAAAACAAAATCACAATCATATAAATACCTTTGTTTAGTTATAAAATAAATCCACAACCATATATATACTTTGACAAACAAAGTGAAATTTGATAGAAAAATTACTTTTATTATTAATATTATGTTTTAGCAAGGGCACATTTGATAGGAAAGTTTAACTAATTAGTTGATAACTCTACTTAAAATTCAGTGTTTTAAAAAAACTGTTCACTTTGCTCATGTCTATAAGACCTGTTCGTGTGCCAATCTTTAATAATATTTTATGTGATTTTGCAGCCAAATGGACCATACTACTCAATTCCCTTAGGAAGAAGGGACATTTTAAACTTTGCCACAACAAATGATACACTAGCAAATCTACCCCCACCATTTTTCAACACAACAAGTCTTCTCAATGCCTTTGGCAAAAAAAACTTAAGCACCGTTGATCTCGTCGCCCTCTCGGGTGGCCACAACATTGGACGCGCACATTGTGCTGCCTTCGTTGGCCGACTCTACCCGACACAAGACTCGACTATGGATCAAATCTTTGCTAAAAACCTTAAGCTCACATGCCCAACAAAGATTTCGCCATAAATCAAACCCTTTTCTTTGAGAAGTTTGTTGATGCGATGATAAAAATGGGACAACTTAACGTATTGACGGGGTCACAAGGTGAGATTCGTACAAATTGTTTGGCTAGGAATGGTAATAACATAAACATTAGGCCTTTTGTGGGCGATCATCAAGAGCATGGAAAGTTATCCCAATACTAATCTAAGCCAATTACTATAAAATTATTCGAATATATATAGGATGATTTTTATATATATATATATATATATATATATATATATATATATATATATATATATATATATATATATATATTATATTCTCGTGTTTGAAGGAGAAACTTATATGGTTATGTTCGGAATAAAGTGTGATGTGAATTGCATTTAAGATGGAATTTTGATTTTAGTCATGTCCATCATAATAAGAATTGTATTGGAGCCATGTATTTGTATAACTTGGCTCATTTCTTCATAGTATGATTTTGAGTTTTAGATATTAATTATTAATTATATATTGTGGTTGTTATTTGAGACAAATTTGGTTGAATCACATTGAATTTGGAGAGTGGTAATATATAATCATAAAACGACATTAGATTACTTTTCAATGTATATTTATTAAACCTATAATACTTTCCATTCGAACTATTTTATATTTATATACATAAGGGGTCACAACGGGCCAAGTAACAAATATATATTTTTTTTGTTAATTACTTTATAAAATAACACTAATAACTCATATTATAAAAAGAATTAAACTGTAAATTAAATCTAAATTTTTAGTTCAATTTAATATCATTCTTTTACATGAAAATAATTTTTAGGCCCTAAAAAATTTATGACTCTAGACGAAATCTACTCCACTCCTACCCTTGCTAATGCACGACCATAACAAACAAATTAGTATAGTAATAGTTGTTATTTTTTTAATTATGCGTTAAGGACGATGCGTACACAAAAGTGAGAGGGAAAAGGGGTGGAGAAATTGATCAGCTTGTAGGTGATTGAAAGGAAAAACCTTTAACTAGAAGTAGTGGAGCACCTTGTTGGACTTGGTTAAATTATGGGTGGATTCTTATTGGATAATATTAAAATGGGTCATTAGTGAGTCAATGGTGTATCTAATACAAATTAATAATGCTACAATTGAAAAAAAAAAATATATAATTGTAGCCACTATTGAATGCTTTTAGAATTTTTATTTTGTGTTATTTTTCCCGCTATTGTATTAGGGAATAAAAATAATGAAATATATAAAGAGATACAATTATAATGGGGTGTTTAGCAAAATAGTTTATTGAACAATTTTAATTTATTTTGACTCAAGTAGAGAGTCAAAGGGTTAAACCATCTAATGTTAGGGTTTGATAAATTAACTGATAGAAAAAACTTATGGTATATGTAAATTGTTTTTGAATAACCAGCTTATATCAGTGAATTAAAAAATCAGATGGTCAAGTCAGTTGATCAAATCAGTTGATCAAATCAGTTGTTCAAATCAGTTACCACCTATTAGTTATCAACAATCAATCATTTGCCAACACCCCTTAAATGTTCTTGTATTTATATGAATTGAGAAATCGGAAAACAAAACAAGAAACTGCAAGTTTTCTATGGTTATAAATGTATATGAGATATTAGAAATTAAAGTAAATTTCAGCGTCGTTAATGCACATTACATATGTATAATATAGATAAATCACGTGTTTTCATTCCATCCTTTCATTCCCATTAGATGTACAATTACTGTTAAAGATAAATCTTCATGAACAAACGCGCACATTTAAGAGTTCGAACGAGCGCACAACCTGAACAAACTCCGTCCAAAATTTTAAGACTTGCAAAAACCTCAACCGCTTGAATGAGTACCAAGGAGCACTCAAACGAGCGACCTTGCATTGTGTTCAAACCAGCGCCCTACCCCAATTGAACCGAGCTCCAAAAGTTTGTCTCACAAAAACCTCAAGTGCAAGCACCAAGAAGTGCTCGAACGAGTGGCCTTATGCTTGAGCACTCGTCTCCTAGAGCATACTTGCTTTTATTTTGTATCTTGGTTTAAGAACCTTAAATCTTAAACGAGCATCTCATATTTAGGGATATCATTTAATTATTTTAGAAAAGATAATTAAATGTGTGAGATAATTTTAAAAAAGCTTAAAAGGTATTAGTTAGAAACCATTTTATGTTTAACTTAATTCTAGTATGCAATTGAAAATTAATTAATTTTAATTAAAATTTGTTATTAAATACTTAATTTGTCTCTAAGAGATTGTCACACTTTTTTTATAGTTCGTTATCCTTAACTTTGCTATAATTTCCTTTCGCGTAGATGTTTCCTCCATTTTATTTTATTCTCATCCACATATATTAAAATTACTTTAACATCATCCACATAATTTAAATAATTTTTTTATTTTTTAATCTTTATGTAATATATATCTATAATAATTTTTTGTGACGGGAGGGAGTAATCATAGTCCATAGATCTCCTTAATATTCGTTCTCCCAATGACTTTAAAAATTGTTAAGAGGAACTGGTCTTCATCATATAACGTCACATTATACGTAATTGTAGATTACTAATAAAATTACTAAATTACATGAATTCTTCTCCATGTCTATAATACTTAAAGACGAACCCTAAAATCTGTCGAATTTAATTGAGTGATGTAAGTCTTGTTGGTCACCAGTCACCACGTAGCTACTCTTATTACTTTACTAGTAAATGTATATTTCATCTAGTATTTTCATTCAACTATCATTTTTTATTAAGGGATGTCTTTTTCAATTTTTATCATTTTTTTTAATTAAATGAAGCCATCACTCTCTTTTTATCTCATTTAGTATAGTTATGGGTCTAAGATTCTATTGGACTTACCCCTATTTTTAAGGTCTGGGTCTAATTTTTTGAGACCTAGTGAATTTGAGTTTGATTTCGTCTAAAAAATATGAATGGGTCTGGGTTTAGGATTTTTAGACCCAAACCCGATCGTGTCCATTTCTTTGGACCCATTTAAAACCTAGATCTGCTAAATCCTTTACAAAACTGCTCCAGACCCCACCTTATACAACCCAAATTAATAATTTTGTTCTAAACCTATTTCTATGTACAACTCATAAACGCATTTTAATACTAATGAGATCTTTAAAATACAAAAAAAATTGTATAAATAATTGAAATAAAGACCTATTTAGGATGACCATTAGATTCGGCAGGTCTAAGTATGGATCTGAATATGGGCATCCGCCAAAAAATAATAGATTTGAATCCGAATCCGAGTCTGATTGGACCCAACCCATAAACATTCCTAATTTCATCCACACCGGTTAATCTATCTTTGTAATTTATTATATCAAATATCTATATTTTTTCAAAGGTATTATTTTATTTGATTTTAAATCAAAGAGATAGAGTAGGAACGAGATTAGGAGAGTAAGCACATGGATACAGGGGATGCATCACAAAAGTAGATCAAAATAGACACATGAGAAAAGAGAAAAGGACATTCCTGAAAGGCTGAAAGTTGTGCCCACCACACGCTAAAAATCAGCTCATTAATTTACTCGTAAGTTTTGTAAATGTAAAAATTTCGTCTAAAATTTTAAAACTTTTATCTTATTAAATTCTATCATATTAAGATGATTTATTAACTTCATAAATCAGCGTTATTTATTAAAATATTTTTTGAAAATGAATATATTTTTTTTGCTATTTGCCTATTTGTTTATTTGTTCATGGTCAAGCCGCCACCACTTTTTTCCCCTTTCAATTTAGTATGTATATTAATAAGAGATCTTAATAATTGACTTTTTAATATGGAAGACCCTTGTGTATTTATAATTTATCCCCTTACCCCAATTATTACAACCGTTATATACTACATAAATATAGGTGAAAATATAATATGAGAAACTATTATGATTTATGAAATCATATTAACTTTAAATGATTGGTTTTCTAGAGCATTCAAACATGTAAAATAACTTACAATTGTAGGTAATTTAAAACAAAAATAGTGTGAAAATTATCTGTTTGGATGCTTGAAAAAAAACACCTATCAAAGTTTGTTTTATTCATGATTAATCAAAAGTTGCTATTATTGTAAGAAAAAAGTTAAAAGATTGTATTATTCACGGTAAATTTTCTAGATGAATAAGAAGCGTTAGTACATTTGGTTAAATTGGTCCATTAACACACATATACCCCTCATTTCAAGTGTAATATTTAACATTAGGTATAAGCAGGGCCAATATTATATCCACACTTTTAGCCATAAGAGCTAGCTCTCGTATGAGGAGGTATAATAAAATATATAACATATCCTAAGATTTTGACAATCAACATAAGCTTTTAGTAAGTTGGTTCCTTGACATAATAAAGTATATAACAGAAAAAATTACAACTTTATCTAAACTAAAATATCCTGACAATTTTATAATTAATCTATTATAGAAAATGTATTGTCAAGCTTAAAAAATTACAATTTTATCTTATCCAAAAAATTTTAGAATTTTATTTCAAAAACAATGTGTTCAATGTTCAATTTCGAATAATAAAAAAACAAACATTTTTTAAAATACCGACCTTAATTTTGTTAAGAATCTATACTCTAAAGTTTAAAATTTGTCCTTAACTTCATAAATTCTAAATTGGCCTAACATTATTCTGTTGAACATAAACATAGAAATTAATAATATTTTTCAAAAAAATAAATTATCATGCTGTCATGCATATATGTATTTTCTGATAGAATATGATAATACTCTATTACATATTAAGAAATCAATTCAATTAAAAATTTTAGTTGTTTATTCAAGCAACAATCATATGACTCGACAATCTCTCATATATTTGAGTTATAGTAGGATACAAATTCAAAGAGACAAACAAAGATATAATATAAATGACCTCTTTGATTTTTGGTACAAAACAGTGGTAATTAGAATAATTTATATTGTAAATTTTTTACAAATGTACAATATTATTTTCATGCAGTAATAAAACTTTGATCATACAATTTTTTTTTCACAATATGTCATAACCACTTAAATGTCTAATCTTCATTTTTTAATGATAATGTGGTGAAATAAATTTTGTAAAACAATAAAATTATTCAAGTAGTACAAACTTGACCATTGAACTTGTTAAAAGATTTTCTCATCAAAATTACACCTAATTTCTCCTCTTGTATGAGATTGTTTCACCGTAAGATGAGTTCAAACAAAAGTTTCATTATGCTAAAAATTTCTAATATTAGGCTATTTAATCAAAGTATAAGTGTTAGGGCACATCTCACGGTGAGACTGTCTCATACACAAATTTGTTGTTATGATTATTATTTTAACTATTTAATACTCATATGAATTATTAAACAACCCATTAATATCTTGATGTGTTGGAAATCTAAAAATTCAAAAAAAAAGTAGAAGCCGGCTATTAAGAATTCAATGTTTATAAAATAATACATCTAGAATTCTCACCTAATCCTTGACAGACCATGGCAATTTGCAACTAAAACACTACTCTTTTCTTTAGGATAATAGCAAATAAAAAAGTAGCGTTTTTTTTTATAACAATTTTGAATATTTGATAATATATGGAAAGAGAATAAAGTATGTAAATAAAATAAAAAATTAAAAAATATATAAATAAGATAATAAAAAATAAGTTATTATTTAAAAATAAATATTGAAAAATAAAATAACAATTCAAAATAAAAAATAATATTAAATAAAAAGACAGAGGGAACTTGTATTACATAGGATAGGAAATAAATAGTCTCTAAAAAAAGTAAAGTAATATTCGTTTATATTGAAAAGTAATAGTAATAATATAGAAGTATCACGTCCATCTCTATTTTAAATGATAATTTATTATTTTTTGGAGTTAGGTTTCGATATTGATTAAATATACCAACTTTCTTTTAAGTTCAGTTAGTCTGTAAAATTTATGATAAAGAAACGCAGTAATTAATTTGAGACGATAAAAAATACATTTTTTAATTCAGAGTAAATATTTTTTTTGAAATTTCCACAAATATTAAGATGAAGGTATCTTCATCTATATATTAAGAGGTGAGCATATTGAAAAAAATTTCACATGTACAAATTAAGAAGAGAACCATAAAAAAAAGTGACTAAATGTATAAATTAAGGAGACCAAAAATCATTACTTAAAATATAACAACTGGAAACTGACCTAAAAAATAAATAAGACATTTGATGTCGGATTTAAATTTAAGACAAATAAAATAACAATAAGGTAATTCTCCCTTTATTCTTAAAAAATTACCACACTTTGAATTCATATGCTCCACAATTTCATTTCATTTCATTATTTTTTTAAAAATTTTGTATGAAAACTTTGAATTTTTGACTTTTTTATATAGTAGATAATTTTTTTTTAATCCACATGACGATCTTAACCTTATAATTTTTCAATATGATAAACAAAAAGAATATTTTTTTTTTTACTTTATGCTATTTTTACGCTACTTAATAACATTTTTTTTTCGAAAAAAAAAAATCGTAATTACCCTAATTGACCACATAATTCGAAATTCAGTCTAAAATTAATCATTAATTTAACTAAAAACTTAACATTTTTTCTATCAGAAAAGTTAAAAATTTAAGATTACCATGTAAAATTTAAAAAAAGGACGTAAAATTTTTTAATTTTTTAAAATTGTTAGTGTGAATACAACAAAAAAGAGAATGCCTTTTGGTGGTTATAAAAGCCCTCCCCGGGCACAGAAGTCTGAAGAGTGCAATAACACAAGTAAAACATAAAAGAAAGATAATTAATATCAAAAAATGGGTTCAAAATTAGTGTTATTGTTAATTGTAATATGGTGTTCATTATTATCAGGATTTAGTAAAGGAGATAGTAAGATAAGTGTACCAGTTGCTCCTGGCCTGTCTTACAATTTTTATGCTTCAAGTTGCCCAAATTTGGAATTCATTGTTAGAAATCATCTTATACAAGTCTTTCAAACAGATATCACTCAAGCTGCTGGTTTGCTGCGTCTTCATTTTCACGATTGCTTCGTTTTGGTATTTATTTCTATGTCCTTTTTTTTTTTTTTTTATTCAGTAGGATAGAGAATCACTATTCACTACAAATAGAAATATGAACTACTATTTCCTCTTATTTTAATAGCTACCTGTTTTTCCGCTATCCAATGTACGATTTTAATTTTTAATATTTTTAATTTATATGATAAATATTCTAAAATGTTAATATTATGAAAATATGTATTAATACAAATCAAACATAATCTCACTTGACTATGTTTCACATTATACATGGAAAAATATATACCAAATAAGATCAGTTGACGAACATTAGTTGCTACTGGAACTGTAGCAACTTAAAAAAATTGGAATAACTATTGTTTTATAAAGATCGGATAATCCGATATTTAACACAAATCCAACTTGACCAGACTTTAAAATGTATTTAAAATTATGTAAAATCAATGTGGACTTTAAGACCCGATTTAAAACCGCATTATAACCGATTTAAAACCGATGTTAAATTATATATATAAATTTTTCTTACATGGTTCTGAAAATATTAAGAGAGCAAACCTTTTTCTTATTTTATAGTGTAATTATGTGTTAAATTAAAATCAAATAATAAAATCATTAATCAAGTTAATATTACTTGTTAAGATAATGACAATAACGTGAGTACCTATCTAAGACAAGGAAATAAGTATATGTCAATTATATGGTACAAAAAGACATTTGTAGGGAATTAATTTCTTAACTTCTTTCATATTTATTATTTTTAATTTGTTACACTATTTTTGTATAACAAATTCAAAGAAACAAATCATATAAACAAGTTAAAAATTTATCAATAGCAAAAGATTCAATGATAAATATACGTCATTGAGCTGCATATACAAGTCCATGTGCTACATATATATACATACAAATTTGATAAGTTTCATTTTAAATCAATTTATAATACTTAAATAATATCATTGAATTTTTATCTTATTCATTTTTTCTTATTGATTTTTTTTTTCCATAAAATTATCAATTAGGGATGTGATGCATCAGTACTGTTGGATGGGTCAGCAAGTGGACCAAGTGAGCAAAATGCGCCACCAAATTTGAGTCTGAGAAAACAAGCATTCAAAATTATAAATGATCTCCGCGCTCTTGTGCACAATGCTTGCGGCCGAGTAGTTTCTTGTGCTGATATCACTGCTCTTGCTGCTCGTGATTCCGTTGTTTTGGTAATTTTTTCATTCATCTTTTTCAAACAATACAATTGCTTATAATTTATTGTTGATATTTAACTCAATAAAAAGTTTAAAGTACATACTAGAGTAAAAAAGCGCAAACATTTAAACTGATAGTTAGAATCTCATGATATAATATGATCTTGATTAGTTATATATTGTCATTTTGGTTGGTTTATTGGCTGATGATTGGTTTGTTGGTTAGTAAAACAATATAAATGTGTTTAGTAAAAAGCGTTGTAGCTTGAGGTTGAAAATTTGGCTTTTCAATTAAAAATTATTAGCTTTTTGCTTATTAACCCACATTTTCTTTAATAAAAGCCAATTTAATAATAACTATCTTTACCAGACATCTTTATCAGCAATCGACTTAAAAATTAGCTTAACAATCAATACTACTAATTGGTCAAACAAACTTATTAAACAAACCAAAACCAATTGTCAAACATCGTCATGTTCTTGTCATGTTATATGCTTTATCACGCCTCTTAACACAAAAGCCTTTTAAATTAGAGGTATGAATCTAACATACATCTCCTTATACATAAAATTCGAGTTTAAGTAGTTGATGGTTTTACCCTCATGATATGTTGTATTTTCCTTCTATCATATATCATACTTTTTGATACATGCATGCCTCCCAACTTGATTATTTTTGATATATGTGTCTTTACGTGAAGTTTTAGATAATATTTGCTAATAAAGGATAATCAGAAACAATCTCTATAAAAGGATGCCTACATCCAACATCCTAAACGGCACTCTATATGTGGCGTAAGCCACTTAATAACATTGGGGTAATAAAATATTATTAGTCTCTCACTAATTACTATTATCTCACAATGATTTTGGTGATTTGGTATTGCAGTCAGGTGGGCCAAACTACTACATCCCATTAGGAAGAAGGGACAGTCTAAATTTTGCAACACAAAATGAAACCTTAGCTAATCTACCATCTCCAAAAAGCAATGCTGATACCATTCTAGACTCACTTTCCAAGAAGAAACTTGATCCTACAGATGTAGTAGCCCTTTCTGGGGGCCACACCATTGGGATCAGCCATTGTGCGTCCTTTGGTGATAGGCTTTACCCTACACAAGACTCGACCATGGATCAAACCTTCGCTAAGAATCTCAAAGTAACATGCCCTAAAAAAGACACAGACAACACTACAGTTTTAGACATCCGTTCTCCTAATGTTTTCGACAACAAATACTACGTCGATCTTATGAATCGACAAGGCTTGTTTACCTCGGATCAAGATTTGTACACTAATTCAAAAACTAAGGAGATTGTTAAGAGTTTTGCTGTTAATCAATCCTTGTTTTTCGACAAGTTTGTTGTTGCGATGTTGAAAATGGGACAACTTGGTGTCTTGACGAGTAACCAAGGTGAGATTCGTGCAAATTGTTCTGCTAGGAACACCAACAAGGTCGACTTGTGGTCTATCGTTGATGAACAAGGTAATCAACCAGGAAGTTCGGCTCAATTTTAAGAAATTGATATCTACTCTTGTCGTCTTTTTGGGTTTGTTACGAACTTAGATTAAGTAGTGAATGAATAATTTCCGCTTATCGTGAAGTGAATCGTGTTGTTATGCTAGTGTAGTAGCAAGTAATATTTGTTAACTTTTTGTACACTTGGTGTTGTATGTCTTTTGTTTATGTAATTGAGTAATAATATCTTTCTTTGTAACACTACTTATGACTTATAAGACGATGAAAACTTGATTATTTTTTTATCTATTATGATGGTAATGATTATAAGGAAGGAAAAAGTGTATCTTTGTTGGCACATGTAAGTTTCAAATGTCTATGTGCATAATAACGCACAATATTGTGCATAGCTTAAACCATTAATGAAAATATATAATTAACAACCTTTAGAGATGCCTAAACATGATTACATAAGTCTAAACAATTTTCTATTCTCTGTTTTTTCAATTTGCAACACTTTTACTTAATTTTTCTGTTTTTTTAGCTTATTTAATAACTAAAAAGAATAAAACTTGAAAATTAAATTTTATCTCAATTGGTACAAGTACTACCTTTTTCAGACAAAGTCTTGTGTTCGATTTTTACATACTTTTTATCTTCTTTTAGCCTACCATATAATTTTTTAAAAAAATCTTGAGAATCGGATCGTTTCTTTATTGGTATAAGTACTACTACTACCTTTTTCAGGCAAGATTTCGAATTCGATCTTTATCCATCTTTTACCTTCTCTTGCCCTATTCTATAATTTAAAAACAATAAAACAAGAAAGATTTAATTTTAGCTTCAATTTTTACTTTTTTTTTTCATTTTCTTTGTCTAATATGTAATCTAAAAATAACAAAACTTGGGAATTGCCCGGTAAAAGACAAAAAGTTACACTTGTTGAAATATGAGAAAGTGCAAAATAAGTGAATCGTGGGCCAACCACACGCACAAATATGAAATTTCCAAGCAAAAGAGGAAATAGTAGTAGATTAAAGAAGAAGATGCAAGGCACCAAGTCTTCCATGTGGAAAATGGACAAACAAGTACTCTATTCAATGCTCACAAGTCACAAGGATATCTCATTCATACATAATAACAATTAACACAAATTATTCAAGACAATGTCTCTCTAAATATATGAGTTAAATAATCCAATTAATATAAAATAGAAAGAAAAATAAAAATTTAGACTTTTTGTTTTGAAGTCGCCTGTTTGAAAGACGTCCACAAGAATAGTTGATAGAAGTACATATATTGTTTTTCTCTCTTTAAATTTGCTACAAATATATAAAACCTTTCATTTCAATTTCCGCAATACAGCAAAATGAAATGGACATAGAGTATATTTTATTAAAACAGAATTTAGTAAAGGTTGAGTGTTTGGATTGCGTGTTTGGGCTGGATGTAGCCCTTCCTCGGCTTACATGTAGCTTCGTCTTTAAAAACGTAAATTTAAATGTCTGGTCGAATTTCAATTATATAATATATATTTAAATTAAATAGTTTTTTCATGTGTACGTAATTAATATATTAATTTAATTTAATTTGAAGTATTAATTTCAAAATCATATTCAATAACGATACCTACTTCTTATACGCAATCACTCATTTCAATTTGTAGCACATTTTTCAATTTTTTATTACAAGTTTACCTTTCTCAACCATCATTTTTTTATTTTCAATATTTCAGCTAATCAACCAACGCAACATATTATAAAAGAAAAATTAAATTGTGTTGAAAGATTGTAATTTCCCAAATAGGGGCATTTCATATATAACATATAAATTTGATAGGAATAATAATATTATATTAATATATAAATATATTTTTCTAGAAAAATATAGTCATTAAATAATTGACTTTTGCAAACACGTCACTTTCGAGTAACCCTAAGTAATATCATACGAAATATCAAAGTCTTTATAAAAATAGTCCACGTTAGGCATGTTTAGTTAAGGTTTTAGATGCTTGGCGTGAATTTTGCTTTCAATCTTGATGAGTCATGAGATCAAATAACTACTCCATATATCCTGCTCATTTAATATTAATTGCTATTTTGATTTATCTTATTTATTTTGCATTAGTTTTATTTATGAATAATGATATATCATTTTCATTTAATTTCATTCATATATTTTAGAGCCACTCTTATGAAAGATCGTATCTTGGTGAGACGAGCTTATGAAACAAAAAACTCGTATGCTAATAATTTGTATTAATTGAGCTATATAAATCTATATCTTGTGGTGAAACCGTATGATATAATAATTTGTATATATTTTAACTTTATTTTAATTTAATCTATACATTTAATTAATAAATAACTATCAAATGAGAAAAAATAGTGAATGTAAAAACAAAACAAATGAAGTATAAAATAATTTTGAGCTAGACTTATTGTTAGCGTAATGTTTAGTGTATATAAGAGCTTTATGACGTGTGTTTGAACTTTGGTGTTTTGGGCCTCTTTTAATCAATAATGAATTGCTCGGGAGATCTTTGATTATCCTCCCTTTTATTTATCATTATTATTTTATTTTTTTATACTCTTTATCAATTTATAAATTAAAATATAATTAGTGAAATTTTATTTAATTTGTCTCAATGTAAATTTTATTAATATTTTTTTTAAAATTTTTATTTATTCAAAATTAGAGATATTAGAATTGATTATACGCATTGGTAACTATGCAAAAATTAATTGTGACAATAATAGGTGATCGAACAAGAGGAAGTACGATGAATTGGCGCTTACTTGAGGTCACTTCAAAAAATAGTCTTTTTAAAACTAATTTCCAAAATAATCTTTTTATCATCTAAAGTTGTGGTAAAAAGTCACTCGTTTGTAACAATGAATTATTTTAAAAAATTTAACATGAGTTGAAAATCAATCGTGTTAATAACAACGGGCCAAATGACAAAAAAAAGTTTAAAAGATAATGAATGAGAAATTCCCATTCATAAATGAAAAAAATTGAGAGAAGTAATGAAAAAATATAGAATCCATAAAGGGCTACATATAGGATATTATGCACCCTTTTTAGCTTTTCTTGTTGCATGCGTGACCTATATGAAATAATGTATCCTTACACCTTATGTAATTATTCCCTTTGAGCATGACACTATTTATGTCAATAACAAAATTATTAGATTAAGCATGTCATTTACTTTCTTCATCTTTCCTTCCAAAACTCTAATTAATGTTTCTATGAGACGGATCATCCATTTGGTGATCAGTATAAAATGGTAGGTGATCAATATTAAATGGTAGGAATGTAAATAATTTATAGTGTAAATTTGCATGATATGTATCATGTTACTCCCATAATAATAAAAGTTTGATCATAAAAAATCTTTTTTTATATATTTCCATTATCATCTAATACCACATTTTCAAATGATAATGTATTGAAATGAATTTTGCGAAGAAATTGAGATTGTTCAAGGAGAATAAACATGACCGTTAAATTACACTTGTCAAGAGATATTTCTACCAAAATTATATAAACTTTTCATTATCATTTTCACCATTTAATATCAATTACCAAACGGGACGTTAGTATAATGATGATGATTTACTTTGATGATTCCATAATAGGAGTATATAAATTAAAACACAACATAAAATTTTGAGTTTTCATGATCAAAACACTAACTAATATGGAAAAGAGCAGATCATATCCCAACTATGGAAAATTTGAAGAACATGAGATAAACAGATCATCATCATCATCATCAAAAGCATATAATTTCAATGGGCCAAATAATAAGGGATTTTCTGGTAATGGTGATCAAGATAGTAAGAGGAAGAAAAGGGTTGCATCATATAACATGTTTTCTATTGAAGGAAAGCTCAAATCTTCTCTTAAGAACAGCTTCAAATGGATCAAGAACAAGTTTTGTGATACAACTTATGGTGATTTTGCTAATTGATGGGAGTGGGACCCATTTTATCAATTATCAAGTATTTCCTAATTTGTAGCTTGATCTTAATTAAGGTATGAAAATTCGTTAGTTGAACCATAAATTTGTATTTTTGTTGTTTGTTATTTGTTTTTTTTATTGCATCCATTGTAACAAATTCTACACATTCTCTATTTTTGGATAAAAATTAAGTACATTATGGGTTTTCGTAATGGGCTTAGTATCAGTACTATTCTAATTAGGGTTTAAAGTCCTATTTTCATTAGGGTTCTTAAGGGTCATATATATATATATATATATATATATATATATATATATATATATATATATATATATATATATATATATATATGCCCTCTTAACCTATCAATTGTATTTTGTATTTGACTCTCTCCTCACATTTTAATAAGGTTTATTGTCTCTTTACTTAAGTGCTAGCACATTGTTAGTGAATTATTCATATATTTGTTAATAAGATGTGTCTTGCTATCAAGAAATTCTATTTGCTAAAATCTTCATAATTAAGTGCACCGAAAAAGTTTTGTGTGTGATTAGTTTGGGATGGATGACATCCTAGGACGTTCTTCAGGCGTACATGAGTGAGAATAAAGTGCACTGAAAAAGTTTTGTGTTTGTTTATAGGGTTAGTCTACAACCTTCAAGGGACGTGACACCGACTCAGACAAGGTCGAGACTCGAGATGTCACAATTACTCCCTATGTCTCTCTGAAATGTTGTTTCAACGTTTTACAAATACAAAATTATTCACTTTACGTTGCTGCATCCCATATTCTATTATAGTCCCCTAACTATTTATTTTGGTGGAAGCCACTTAATCGCATTAGAGTTATATGTTTGTTTGGATTCAGTTTTTCAACAAACCAATGTGAAAGCTGTGAGTTGTGACACAACGCTCTCTTTAAATGCCTTGTAGAAGGCAAGTAATAGTAATGGCAACCGAGTAGATAGAAGTAGATAACAGTTAATGACAACTAACAGTTTAACAACAATGCCAGACCTTAATCCTAAAAGATTGAGATTGGGTACATGAATCAATATATCAGTTTCAATAGTCGTCAAATAGTGAAATGATTACAATATTGAACAAAGAAGGGCAAAAAAACTCTTATATTTGATATTGAATACAGAATTCACACAATAAAATGTATAAGATTGTAGGAGTAGAATATATAAGCAAAAAACATAAAGGGGGTTATAAGATCATTCTAAATCTACAATCCCCAAATTGGAGAGGATGAGTTTTACTTGATCCACAAAGTCTGATCCAGTTGCATACTCTGTTAACATCCCAACAGCAAAACCAAACATTGCCCACCTGTGTTCAAGGTACCACCATGTCAAATAAGCTCATCTTATGTATCATATGAAGTTTACTCGATCATAGACCCTAAAGAAAATTACATTACATTACATTATCTCGATGCTATTAAGTGGCTCCCACCTAAAGTGGGGTTTAGAGGTCCGATTACGCCACCTTACCTTTGTGAATGATAACACTAACAAAGTGGTTGCTTGTGAAGTTTAACTAAAACGTGAATTGAAACTACATTATACAAAATATGATTGTGAGTGAGGTTATTATCCGCATATCAAAACATTTCAATATCTTAATGTCATTAATTGGCTTCTACATAAGCCAGATCCTCCTCTTTACCCGGGCTTATGACCAAAACCAAATGCCGAAGCACTCACAAGGACATATATACAAGCAAAACATTAGATAGAAATCAGAATGGAAATATAGGCACATGAGAGGCTTACAAGCCATAAGACATGTGCACTTCTTATTTATGTCGGGTTGCACATAATACTTGCTATCAAGGGTCAATCGGAAACAAACTCATTGTTTGTAATATCACTTACAAGGGTAAGATTGTGTACATCGACAACGCCAAACCCCATCCTAGCGTAGGAGCCACTGAATGGCATTGGGGTAATGAAATGAAGTGTATGTATGTGATTACTCTATCCAGAAAAACTAGCTCATTTTCGATATTTCTAGCTCACATCAAACGATATACAATAAAAAACATCACATGAATCACCTTTTACTGCAGAGAAGCAAATCGGTTTCAGCACGAAATATGTGAATTGATAGAGTATAAAAGATAATTATAAAGCCCTAACTATCATCTTATTTTTTAGTTAAGATGGTCCATTGACATAATATCACATAAAACATAATTTAAGGTCATATCTCAAGGCTCCAAAAACCATAAAATTATGTTGAATCAAGAGCCAAATTCTCCATTGTTGAGGAGAATGGCCAAATGCATAAAAATGCCATGACTTGTGTTCATGAGTTGCTTGAAGTTTCAAATGGGCGAGCAAGGGCTCGCATGAGCCATAAGGACAATTGGAAGCTTCAGGGATCATGAGCTAAGATGGACAAGTGCATGGGGCATGTTTAGGCCACCCAAGCAATGAAAAGTAGGTTGTGGAGCCATATGCTCGGGCAAGCAGAATGCCCATGAGACGCTTGCTCGGGCAAACAAGTCAGATGCTCTAGCAAAAAAACCCACTAGCTCGGGCAACACAAACGGCGTTTTTGGCGATTGTACGCCTACGACTCCATTAGAATGCAAACAAAGAATGTACGTGTTACGACTTGTGAGTGAATACTTATTGTAATTGTTGAATTATAGAGTAATATAAACCATTTGATCTCGGCCTCGAGTACCTTATGGTACCCATTAAACAATTGTTTTTGTTCATGTATTTTGCTTGAATTGTTTGTTGTGTCATGTGTGTATTGGCTCAAATTCTTTTTCCTCATTTCCATTTTTTTAAAACCACACTAACAATCACACTAATCAATCATTCTTGTTTGAAATCATAAACTTCAACCAAACTTCACATTTAAATAATTTTAAATGTTGAATTTTGATAATCGGTCCAGTTGGAGTGTCATATTTTTCGGGTCTACCCTATAATTCCTATATAAATGTAGAATTTAATATACCTGCCATTATTGATCTCATTTTTAGGAACAAACCCAAAAGCAGGACCTTGATCAGCTTCCTCAAGTTTCTTCAGTTTAAAATATTCCTGAAGTTCCTTAGCCTTAGCTCTTTGAAACTCCAACGTAACAACATTCTTATCCTCCTCCACCATCTTTACAGCCGCAACCGGAAGCTTAGACGGCGGTGCAGGAGACGGAGGAGACGGCGGTGTAGGAGACGGAGGAGACGGCTGAGGAGGAGGAGCCATAGCGGGTCTTCGAATGGGTCCCTCGGTCTGAGAACTCTTTACAGTAAAATACAAAGTTCTAGTAGGTTTACCAACACCATGATAAGATAACCTAAAAGAAGTAGACGAACAGGTAGAAGAAGAAGAAGAAGTTGTAGAAGGAAGTCTTATACATGGGATTGATGTTGCTACTGACATCCCCAATTCTTGAAGGAACAACAATGGAGGAAATTTAGGGATTGAGAAATTGGATTAATCAGAATCGAGGGAATTTTGTCAATGTGTAATTCATATGTGGCTTTCATTTATTGGGAGATTTTGATTTCGAAAATGGGAATGGATAATGGTGGTTAAAGTATGAGTTGTGAAATACACGCGCTTATGGAGTTTGAGGCTGATTTTTGTTCCACAAGGCTATTTATAAATCACACACACATTTCTTTCAATTTGTATTGGATTTTAATTTTTTAAGAGATAAGGTTTATTACTTTATTAGGGTTTTGCAACATTACATTTTTTTTTTAAAATTATATACTTGATTTATTGAGATTCAAGTAAATCAAATTTTGATATGGCGATGGTTATTTAAGAGTGTTTATCGAGCATTAAAACTTATTTTAAAAGAAGTAAATAATACTTTTTCCAATTAAGGTAATTGGGTCGAATCTCACCTAATTATCTACTTTCTTCGACCTATACCTATCTTATAATCTAAAAAAGTGTTCACTAATCGTGTTGAAATATTAAATTTTTTAAATAACTTAATTGTCATTTCAAACATGTTTAATCTACATTTTAAACATTTGACATTAGCAAACAAGACCAAAAACTTAAATCTCATTATAGAACAATAAATGCTCTAGATCAATTGTGTAATATACTAAGTCTATACTATATGTTATGATTCACCAAATTTATTTTATAAACATTTGGCGAGAAAACTAAAAAAAATGAGTAAATTGCTATATTGTGGAGAAGTCCAAAAAAAAATACGTAAATGAGATGAAAAAGTAAATTAAACGTATAAAAAAAAGAGAAAATTAATGGGATAGAATAAAAAAAGTGAGGCAAAGAGAGTAACAAAGAAAAATGACAGTCAAATTAGTTCAGCAAATCTACATATTCCATTTAGTTTATCACATCTACGGAAGTGAGTCTTCGGCCAAGCCTATACTAACATTCTGAATTCACCGGTGTTGATTACAAGCAGCTTCCTAAAGCAATAGTGTGGAAACTTCAAGAAGCGTAAATGATATTGAATGCAACAATATTATCATAAGAGCAGCAAATACACAAACAGTCATGAAAACTAAAGATAATATCATCTGCTAAAACTATTGGGATGGGATGGGATGGGATGGGATGGGGAAGAAAATTTCGAGTTCGGAAAAGAATGAATTTAGGGATGAATTTTTAAGAAAAACCAATCTGATTGTCCACTCAATAAAACAAAATTGACAAGATATTAACAGTAGAGGAATCCTGATGCTCTGGATTTTAGCAGATAATCAACACACGAAATCTCGAAAAAATGGGCAACACCACTCGCTATCTTCTGATTTCACTGCTGCTAAACGCCCCAATCTAAATCACGATAAATGGCTCAATCTAATTACCCTTTTACTCCACCATCAAGAGTTCGAAAACAATCAAGTGAATTCACAAGCCCCAATTACATAATCCTACAAGAACAAGCCTTCCCATTTCCGTTGACAAATTCATCGTCTGAATCGCCATGTTCACTGAAATTTCAATCAGTAAGTATGTTAGCAGCACGCAATGGAAAAACACATTTTAGAAATAGATCGTAAGACAATCAGCATGGCGATGAAATGGATGAACAGCGCAAAGCACATTCCAAAAGTACTATCACTGCATTACTGTACCATTGGACAGTCGGAAATTCTAACCAAAAAACTTGTTAACAGAATAATAAACAAACCAAGTCTTGAAAATCCTACTTTAAAAAAGACAGATGTGACCCGAGCAAAACAAACAATCAGCATCACCCCTTACATTACCATCTAATTTAAATAATTCAAACACAGCAGTGCGTGTAGTCTACAATGGAGGTCATCTAGGTGTACTTCCTGGTGATTTGATATCCCCATTACATACCAAGTGGTGTTATTACATGAGTAAGGTTGACTCTAGTGTAGTAGGTTTGTAGGGTAAGCCACGTAGTGACATTGGGGTAATGGGATGTAGTGCTGTGGAATGTTGTTGCACTATCTAAACAGATAATGAAAGGCGAAGGGGAAACTCCAAAAATATATTTCAGACTGTCACCTATTTTCTTTGGCTTTTACACATGATGTACGGAATAGGGAGTTAGGACGAAACACTTCAATTTTAAGGATATTTCAAATGGAAACGAAAATATCATCATTATGTCAATGCAAGCAGTGACCAAGTCTTTGAGATTAGATGGATAGGATATTCTCAATAAAGATGGGCTAGATATGTCGTATCCGTTTAGGAGAGTCAACTACAACTACTCCAATGATTAGATGGCTCATAGCTTAGAAATTCCATCAAATTATCCTATATTTGATACACTTATGCTAGTCAAATAGCTGGAAAAGTATTTACTCAAGCAAATGTTTACTAATTTAAGATTGATCCTCAACTTTTATTCGTGCACCCTCCTTTTTGAATCCACATACTTTCCATCTTTGGCATTGCATATTGATGCTTATAGTGGCACTTAATTCCTCTTATGATATAGTGTTTCTACAACGGTCTGTCTCGTTACCTTGTTAGTATTTCTTTCTCTCCCTGCCCCACTCCCTCTTGAGTACTTGTCCTCACATACCCCAATCACAGTAATTGTAAACAGTCCAAAGAGAAATGGTCACTCCTTTAAATGTTGAATACCTAACTTAATTATCTGAAACAGCTTTGAGTATACTACCATAAGATTGTCTAACTTGAATTACAAGGAAAAAAATCAAGGGATTATTCTTCTCGTCCAATTTCTCTGTTGTGTGCTTCTGCCAAATTAGGGTTTCTCGCAAAGTCTCCTCTTAAGGTTTGTTCCTCCTCTCCCTTTTCCATTCGTATCACAAATTACACAATATATATGCTTCTATCTATGTATTACTACATTCGAATTCTCATCATTGTTTATTAATTCAGTACAATTTCTTGTGTCAGGCCATAATTTTGTTGTTATTAATCAGATCTGAATTAGGGTTGCTCATTTTGTAACTGTTTGGTTGATTCATTTTAATTTTCATATTAGGTATGCATCTCTTTTAGTTGTCCTTATGCAAGGTTTGATATCATGCAAGGTTTAACTTATGGACTTATGCAAGGTTTGTAAGGCTGTCTTTTACCAACAATAAGATAATATAGGTGAAGATGTACAGCTATATGGTAATAAGCCAGACAACATCAGAAACAGGGGCAAAAAAACTTCTACCAACCCACCAAAAATAAATTGATGTTAAAGAATATGCGCACAAAACAATTAGTATTCCTCAATGTATGCTTCACATAAAGATGTTATCAAATTGATGCCAATGTAAATATCAAGGGTACAATTAATTAACAGAAATAATCTAAATTTTATGCCAATGAAGTTCCCATCTCTATCTTATGGTTTCAAGTTTCAACAAGTCATTTGTTGTTCACAGAATCAGATCATAGCTAGGCCATATATGCGGGGGATTTCTTGGGTGATTGACAACCTATGCACCTACCATAGCTTGATTTGTCAATTTCACAAAGCTCAACAGAATCAGGATTCAGGATCTGAGAAAACTAATACGTTAAAGGGTGCTGGCAGGAAGGGACATCTTTCTGATAGAAAAGGAGAAAACTGAAGTCCTGGTGCCGTATTGCTCGTAGGGAAACAAGGATTCAGTGTAAGGTTAACCGTGAGCACAGCCTTGTAGGCAGCCTAAAGATCCTAAAGGAGCTATTCTAATTGGGCACATGTATTCTGTTTACGGTTAACCATGAGACTATCTTTAAGTCAGTCAAAAAAGGTTAGCATACAAGTCGTTAATGAATACTACCTCCGTCCCACTCAATTTGCATCATTTTCCATTTTGGTCCGTCCCACTTAATTTGCAACATTTCTATTTTTTAACAATAACCCACCACTTTATTTTAATCCCATCCATACATTTAACTCACTTTTAATTTCATCCGCACAAATCATTTTCTCTCTTTATTTATCACCATTATCTACTTTTTTCTTAAAAACCTCACTTTCTCTTTTACTCAATTCTAATGAGACAGATGAGTAAAAGTTAATATTGGAGAACAGGGCAAAGCTTCATGATTTTATAGTTGTTGATTAGAAAATACAACCGCTTTCCAGTAAAAAAAGTGAAATATTACCGCATAGACACAGAGATAAACAGGGGCTAGCATTGTCTTCTAAATGAAATTAGCTATATGTGGTAAACTAGTTCAGAACAAAACTTTATGAAACTCATCCCTAACAGAACTATAAATTTAAGCACCGTTAATTTCGGCCTATACAGCTGCCAAGCCAATATTCCTTAGTCTGGGTAAAGCTAAAATTAGTAAGAGCACAAAGGAGCAAATTAACAAGAACGCAAACCATCTACTGTCAGCGTTTCCACACAATAGTACTAAATCAATACTAAAATAATTGTGTATGAACATATACCTGAGCTCAAATTCTCTGATCTCGGCAAGCTCTTTCCCACATGCATCTGTCCACTGCACTTTTCTCCTTTCTGTGTGTCCAGGAAGATCAGTACTCTCTTCAGACAGGGGCTGCTGCTCATCACTGCTTTTTGTAGTTTGTGAAGTATTATTTGATGGCTTCTTCAGGCTACTTTTGAGCATGATATTTCCAACATTGTTATCATTGTTATCAACAGTGCTGTGTTCCTTTTCACTCTCGTTTACAGTACCACTTGGCAAGATAACTTGAGGTTGTGTGGGACCTACTTTAAGTGGTGACTGTCCATCAAGTCCTGCGGAAGCGCGACCAAAGCACACAAAGGTAGCGCACCCGCGGGAAAGTCTGTTCTTTCCAGAAGCCAGCTGGAGGTCACTTTCAGTTTCCTGGTCCACCAACTGGTATTGATTCCAAGGAGCTACTCTCATGTGCTTCTCATCACTCCTCTGACCCAGAAGTAAAAGGGTCAGACCCTTGCTATACCCGGTTGCTGACGAAGAGAAAAACCCTCCTCCTTCGACTGCCAATAACATCAGTTCTTCTCATCTGGACACCAGAACTATTTACAGTTCAAGTCCCAGACCCTTCAAAGTCTGATTATGCAACTTCTTACTTCCTGATGCAATCATGTCACTAAGTCAATTCAACAGTAGATTAAACTATTCCACCAACAAAAAAAAATAAAAAAATAAAAATAAAAATTAAAAAAAATAAAAAGTGAAATTCAAGGATCTAAATGATCTAGTTTCTCAAAAACAAACAAGCCATTACTTTTAGCTATCAAAAGGTGGCAAAGCTATTAAAGAGCGAAGCCACTGCCCATCCTCACTCCTCAGAAATCAATGAAATTGTAGTATGTATGGGGCATTTGCCTATTGAATTATTTTAACCCTATCTTAGATTCACAATACTTTTAGTCTTGTTATCTACATGACATAACTACTCTAATACCGTAAACTCTTGGAAAATTTCAACCCCTCTAGTAAAACTCATTATGTGGTGTTGATATGAAAATTTTCCGCCCCTCATCTAAATCTTGGCTTATACAATGTAAAAATCTCCAAATGGAAGCCTAAAATCTTATTAAACCTGTGCAATACTCCATCTAATAAAATCTTCCATAACCCAATCTGTAAGCTGTTTGACATGATAAATTTGAATTTGGACTTCTATAAAGTTGAGTACATACAAACTCGATGAGGTTCCATCCTAAAATCAAATGGTAATAGAAGGAGTAGCTGATCAACTTATATGTTAGTCAACCTCTCTAATTGTTCGATCGATGCGGGATGTGGTTTATTTTTCTAACATGACACATGATATCCCTTTATCTATATAACAAATTCCCTCGCCAAAAACTTCTTATAAGACCAAATCAAGCAACAATCTCTACACAAGGCAATGAGCTATCACCCCACAAAATTCAAGAGCTAATGTAAGAGAGCAAGTGAAGGAAAAAAAAAAAAAAAGATTATTTTCATTCATGTGTTTGTTAGGTACACAACATTTCAATCTAAAACCTAGTTTAAGTTTCAACTGAAAATAAATATATTAGCATTAAATACTAAACAAGACGCAAATAATTATGTATTCACTATAAATAACAAACGCAATGCAAATAATGTTAAATAACAAACAAAACCCTCTAAAATTAGTAAAACTGAATCATACCCAAATTCATAAACAATAAATTAAATCAATTAATATATCAATTCTTTTTCGATTTAATGGATAGAGAAAGTTAAACACTAATCAATAAATCCAAACGAAATATGCCCATTTGGGAATAAGTTCAAGAGATCCTACACAAAAACTCTAATTAAAAGAAAGTAACCCATAATCCTAATTAACAAAAAGTAATCCAAAATTCTAATCAAGTAAAAGTAATCCAAAAAAAACAATCACAAGGAGCATGAACCTTTTTGGGGTTGATCAAAAATTTTAAAAAAATCAGACTGAAAATCAAAAAGATAAAAACAAATTGTAAAAGAATCGAAAAAACCCATCAAAGAAAAATTAATAAAAAGAGTAAAAAAAAAACAAAAATTAACAGTTGACATGCAGTGATTCAAGATCATTGAAAAAAATAGTAAATACCCAGAAATAAGCTTAATTAGTTACAAAATTCAAGATTGAAAAAACCAAAAAAAGTTTAAAAATCATGGAATTGAAATGATGAAAAGAGTAAAAAAGAGTAAAAAGGAGTAAGAGAGAGTGAGTATACCTGAAGATAAAGAAAAAAGGGGATTAATGAAGGGGATTTACAGATCTGGGAAAGATCTCTGAGAAGAAATTTGAAGAGTGATTAAGCAAGAGATTTGAGGTGTTCTTGAGTAAATTAATAGAAGTAGAAGATGAAGGAGAAAAAGGAAAAAGGAAGGAGAGAAAGAGAGAGTGAGAGAAGGAGGAGGAATGGATTGATGATGATTTGATGAAGAAGTCTAAAAAATAATTAAAAAAATAAAAACTGCTTAATAAACTAAAAAAGTGGACTGGGAGACTAGCAAGTAGCAAGTGTGGTGGGGGTGGAGGGAGTGGGGACTTTTTTTTTATTTTTTTTTTTAATTTTTCAATATTTTTTTCAAATTCAAATTGCTGAAAATTAACAAAACCAGCTTTGTTTTTAATGAAAACTTCTTACCAAGGACCATATAAATAGCTCATTTATGTAATTGATCTTTTAGCACGTTTTGTATGAGACAGTCTCGTAATGAGACGGGTCCATACAAGCTATTCATTTAATGTCTTTTTAAAAAACTTTAATTGAGTGAATGAAAAATAGTTTTTTTTTTTCAGCTTTTAAAAACTAAATATTGGGCTAGGCCATATTTGTCTTGATCTTTTGAGAAAATTTGAAACAAATAAGTAAAAAAATATAAAAAATTCACTTAATAACCTAAGTTTCGAAATATTTTCCAAGATAAGCAGATTTTTCTCAAACTTGTGACTTGGGTTTGTTCGCTGTTAATAACAGCGAACAAAGACCATAGGTCAAAAAAAGTCAAAGAGTTTGTTCGTTGTACTAACAACAAAGAAAGATTTTGACTATTTTTTACCTTCAGTCCTTGCAGCAAACAGACTCGAGCTAAATTCATCAACTCCCTCTTTCTTCCTCATTTTTGACCAGGTTTTAGCTTTGTTCGTTGTTAGTAACAGCGAACAGACCCTTTGGCTTTTTTGAACCCTCAGCATTTATTCCTTGTTATTAAGTGCGAATATGTCTAACCTCAAGTTTGGAAAAAAACTACTATATTGAAAAATAGTTTCAAAAGTTGGCTATAATGTGAATTTTTCATATATTTTTTGCTTATTTGTTTCAATTTTTCATCTTTTGAAACATTAAATGTATATGGGTCGGGGCAATAGATATGATTTCACAATGAGATTGTCTCATTTAAGGATTTGTGCATATTTTATAGGTTTAAGACAATATATAGTCATTATTGTTGTAGGACTCCTTGAGGATCTTTCTTGACCTGAGGGATTTTTTGGTGCATTCTCTTTTATAGATATGAGTTGTTATCTTTCTTCTCTCCCTAAATCTTGATCATAGTTCCTATGAGTGTGATATACCGAGTATGATGATAATGATCCTCATATTTCATAGGCTATTTAATAAACACTTTTATTTTAATCAGATGTGGGGTATCATAAGGCAGAAATAAGTAATAAGGAGATAAGAGAAGAATTATACCACCAATTTAAAACTTCAATATTTAGAATTTGATAGTTTTTATACTGATGGTGATTATTTTATTGGACACAAGTATTTTTTTAGAGTTATAATTAATTCTTTCCTTGGCTAATTCTCCTAGAAAATACTTTTAAATTTGATAGAAAAGTTTGCATATGATGACAAAAATTATAAGCTAGAATAACCAACCATATGTGACTAAGTTAGAATAAAATAAAATATTTCTCCAATCAATAATAAATATATTTTCAACTAAAAAATATATTTCCTTAAATATTTTAGAATAATATTATTCTTTTTAAAATAAATCATTACTAATTTTTTGAAAAATATAATTTTTAGTTAAGTTTATTATTTGATTTGGGATTGTCTAGAAATACTTATAAGCAAAGGGCCAAAGGGGAGGTTTAAATTAATATTTTCTATACGTAGTGATTAGTGAGAGTTGAAAACATGTCATAATGGTGAATAAAAAAGCTTTCAATTAGTAGATTAACCCATAATTCTTATTTTTATTTAAGTTATCTGTACATGTTTTATAATTATTTTATTATTACAAGATTATCTACTTCTTTTAATTAACTAAATGTTTTTGTTAATGTTTAAAGCATACAATGCAAATTAAACCAAATTAGAAGTTCTAATAAGCTATTAATTAGTTTAGTTCAATTTTTTGGTTTTCTATTAAAATTAAATTAAAACCAAAAAGGAAAAAATTTTAATTAAAACTAAACAATTTGAAATTACAGAAATCAAATTATTAATTCAATTTGGTTTTCAATTTGTTAACAACTTACTCATTTCTTTTTACATTTCACATTCCTAATCAGAATTGAAAATGAGCACACAAAGAATTTGTCATGTTATGAACACGTCTCTTTATCATTTCTTTTATTACATTTCACACCCATTTGATTATTGTCTTGTTGGAAATAAATAGTAGAAAAGGTCAATGAAAATTTAATAGCTAGAAAATTTATGTGACAAGGTTTATGATATGTATGAGATAAGTTATTTAACTTAATATAAGACGTATCGTTCGATAATGTTAGAATAATATCTTTTGATTACTAGAATATTTTGTATAATCAATATGATTGTGTAGAATATTAGGTAAATATTTAGTTTCCTAAAGTATAGTTTGTAATATTGTATATATATCATTACTCCTGATGAGAAATCATCATTAAAGCCAAATTATTCTTTCATGGTATCATTTGCCTAGGTTTCCTGCTTCCCTCTTTTCTTACTTCTTATCTCTTCCTTACTCCCCAAGTGTGCCGCCCATACCACCCTTTCCGCTACCAATTTCTACCGCCACCTCTCTTTGTTGCCCTCTCCATGGCCTCTCCCACAAAAATTCATCCCACCACTTCGGTTACTAACATTAAAACAAGCGTACCTATCCAACTTGACGAAGATGGTTCCAATTTTCATACTTGAGTTACTTTATTCAAGCTTCATTGTAGAGCTCACCTTGTGGATTCTCACATTCTTCCCGATGACTCCTCTAAAGCATTAGTTTCTAAAGATTCCGAATGGCAACGTCTTGATGACATTGTTCGTACATGGATTTATGGCTCTATTAGTCCATCTCTCCTTCAATCCATAGTTCCTCCCGATGATTGTGCCTTTGATGCCTGGAATCGTCTTGAGAAAAATTTTCAAAATAATAAGACCTCTCGAATTCTTCATCTTGAGTCTTAATTTAATGACATTTCTCTATCCAATTTTCCCAATGTGAAATCTTATTGCAATGAACTTGAAACTATTGCTATTTCTCTTACTAATCTTGGCACTTCCATCTCCGATAATCGATTGGCTCTCCAAGTTCTTCATGGCTTGACTTTGGAATACAAAACTTTTCGGTCTTTGGTTCAACATATGAATCTCATTCCCTCTTTTGATACTCTTTGTTCTCCCGCTCAAGATTCGACCCTTATTACCACAAATAAAGCTTCTTTTTCAGAAAATTTCGCTCATTTTAACAACCACGACCCTCCCCACCACCGTGGTGGCCACCGTCACTCTGGTCGTGGTGGCCGGACCCACTGTGGCAGCTACCCTGGCTCCACCAATTCTTCTGGCCACTGGCAGCCACATTCCAGGCCCATTTTTCCTTTTCATTCTCGGCCCAACAGAACCCCTTTTGGCCCACCCTTCTTTCCTTCTTATTCTTGAAATTTTGAAATACTTAAGCAAAAAAAAAAAATAATTAAATAAACTAAGTTTTAAACTTATTCCAAAAATAAGCGTGAAATTCTCAAACCTAAAGTTTGGGGCTGTTCGCAGTTACTAATTGCGAACAGGTCAAAGAAGACAAAATAATTGTTCGCACTTACTAATTGCGCACAGCTATTTGACTTGTTCGCAGTTAGCAACTGCGAGCAGCAACAGGACAAAATAGCTGTTCCCAGTTACTAAGTGGGAACAGTTATTTTTGTCTTTTTTGACCTGTTCGCAGTTAGTAACTGCGAACAGACCCAAACCTCAGGTTTGAGAATTTCACGCTTACTTTTGGAATAAGTTTAGAACTTAGTTTATTTAATTATTATTTTTTTTTTGCTTAAGTATTTCAAAAATTCCTTATTCTTCCCCTTCTTGGCCTTACTGGGCCGGACAGAATTGGGCCCAGCCTGTTGCTCCCTTTCCCACTACACCTTGGGCTCCTTCTTCTCAAAGCAATGCACCTTCTGCTGGTCTTCTTGGTCCGCGACCGGCACAAAGTTATCACACCGGGACTAGTGCTTCTATGTATTATATTCCTACGGACATCGATCATGTCATGAGCACTCTCTCTTTGTCTACTCCGGATGAGCAATTTTATATGGATACCGGTGCCACATCCCACATGACTCGATCTCAAGGTACTTTACTTCTTTATTTTCATTTAAAGCATCAATTCAATAATGCTATTGTTGTCGGTAATCGTAATTTAATTCTAGTTCTTGGTCAGGGGCATATTTCTTTTCCTTCCTCCCAAAAATCCCTTACCCTAAAAAATGTCTTACATGCACCTAAACTTATTAAAAACTTATTTCTGTTCGTAAATTCACTCATGATAATATGATTTCCGTTGAATTTGATCCTTTTGGCTTTTCTGTAAAGGATTTGGCCTCGGGGAGCATCGTTCTGAGATCTAATAGCACGGGTGATCTTTATCCTTTCCCATCTACACATGGAGCTTCTCCTCCGTCCTCCACATCATCGGCTTTTTTCGTTTTTTCTTCTAGTATTTGGCATTCCCGTTTAGGACCTCCGGGCAATGCGGTTTTAAATTCCTTGTATTCTTCTCGTTTAATTCAATGTAATAAAGATCTTCATTTTGTTTGTCATTCTTGTCCTTTAGGGAAACACATTCAATTACCTTTTGTTAATTTTATGTCTATGAGTTCTAAGCCTTTTGATATTGTTCATATTGATTTGTGGACATCTCCTATTTCTAGTCCATCAGGATATAAATATTACGTTCTTTTTCTTGATAATTATACTAAATTTTTGTGGACTTTTCCTTTATTTTGCAAATCTCAAGTTTATGATGTGTTTGTAAATTTCAATACTTTTGTTAATACCCAATTTGAGCTTAATATAAAATCTTTCCAATGTGATAACAGGGTGAATTTGACAATAATATGTTTCATCAATTTTGTACTAGTTCGGCATTACTCTTCATTTTTCTTGTCCTTACATATCTTCTCAAAATGGCAAATTCGAACGCAAAATCCGCTTCATCAATAACATAATTCGTACTCTTTTGTGTCATGCTTCCCTTCCTCCGTCTTTTTGGCCTCACGCCTTAAACACGGCTACTTATCTCCTTAATATTCTCCCTTCTAAACTTCTTGTCAATCTCACTCCCACTCACTTTCTTTATCGTAAGTCTCCTACATATTCTCATCTACGGGTTTTTGGATGTTTATATTTTCTTCTCTTTCCCTCTACTACTATCCGCAAACTCCTCCCACGTTCCGCTTCATGTGTCTTTTTAGGATACCCGTCTTCTCATAGAGGTTACAAGTGCTATGATCTCTCATCTCGCAAAATAATTATCTCTCGACATGTTCTATTTGATGAAGCCATTTTCCCTTTTTCTCAATCTCCTTCACCGTCTCCCCGCAACTACCAATTTTTAGATGATAATATTCCCATTCGCTTGCTCAAAACAGCCCAAACACACTCCTCTACCGAAAATTTGAAAAAAGTAAGATAAATAAACAACTTTATTCCAAAAATAAGGTTCGTGAAAACTTATTTCCCAAAATAAGCGTCCGTACATCCAAGCCTAGCCTTGGGATAAGTCGCTGTTAGTAAAACGAAAGAGGAAAAAAAAAAAGAAAAAAAGTCGCTGTTAGTAACAGCGAATGAGGAAAAAAAAAATTAAAACCCCAAAGTCGCTGTTAGTAACAGCGACTTTAAGGTTAACTGATAACTTCTTAATCTCGTAGGTTGGAATGAGGAAGTAACTGAGAACTGAAAACTTAAAAAACATTAAGTCGCTGTTACTAACAGCGACTTAAAAAAAAAAAAAAAAAAAAAAAAAAAAAAAAAAAAAAAAAATTTAAGTTGCTGTTACTAACAGCGATTTTGGGGTTTTTATTTTTCTTTTTTTTTTTTTTCCTCTTTCACTGTTACTAACAGCGACTTATCAAAACCAGTGGTTTGGATGTACGGACGCTTATTTTGAGAAATAAGTTTTCACGGATCTTATTTTGGGACATAAGTTGTTAAAATGTCTTATTTTTTTCAAATCCTCCTCCTCTACCCAACCTTTGCCCCAAACTGGGCCTGCCTCACTTCTAAGCCCAACAGCCTACCCTACCCAGCCTAGAAAGATTGAAAAAAATAAGATAAATAAACAATTTAATTCCAAATATAAGATTTGGGAAAACTTATGTCCCAAAATAAGCTTCCGTACGTCCAAGCCTAGCCTCGGGTAAGTCGCTGTTACTAACAGCGAATAAGGGGAAAAAAAAAATTAAAAAGTTGAAAGTCGCTGTTAGTAACAGCGACTTAAGGAGTTGACCAGTCAATTCCTTAAGTCGCTGTTACTAACAGCGACTTAAAAAAAAAAATTTTTTTTTTTTTTTTTTTAAACAAAGATTACCTTCTTCTTCCTTTCCTTCATTTCCAGTCTCAGATCTCACAATCCCTTCCTTCATCAGTTCTTCCTTCCTTCAACAAGAATTCATTCCAACAAACCCAGAAATTCAAATCAAATCCAAATCCGATTTGTACCTCATCCTCTTCTTGCTCGTCTTCAAGATCCTTCTACACCTCTTAATTCTCAATCCCATCAATGGTTTCTTCTTCTTCTTTTTCAGTTTTTCTACCTCCTTTTTCTTTTCAGTTTTTCTCTTCTTTCTACTGCTGCTGTTGTATGAGAATTGTACCTCAATTGTACCCCAACTCCCACGTTCACTACTATTAAAAATTAAAAAAAAAAAAAAAAAATTTTTTTTAAGTCGTTGTTACTAATAGCGACTTAGGGCATTTTCATTTTTTTTTTCTCGTCATTCGCTGTTACTAACAGCGACTTACCCGAGGCTAGGCTTGGATGTACGGAAGCTTATTTTGGGACATAAGCTTTCCCGAATCTTATATTCGGAATTAAATTGTTTATTTATCTTATTTTTTTCAATCTTTCCCCAGCCTATACCATCCTCTGGGCCTGATCCTTCGCTGAGCTCAACAGCAGCTCTAAGCCCAACAGCCTCCCCTGCCTAGCTGAGCCCAACAGCACCCACCCCTCCTGCCCGCCTCTTTCCTCTACTGGGCCTCTAGCTTTTATTAGAGTATATAACATATCCTAGGACTTCAACCATCAACTTAGATATACACTAATCAAATGCACCGACAAAATATATAATTAAAATAAAGTTTATTCCCTTATCCATTTAAATTTCCTACACAAAACAAACTGTGAAAAAACTCTTGCTTCCATATACGTCATGTAGCAAATTTAAACGGACGGAGAAATGTAATCCTAGTGCGGAAAAAACCGAGAGGAAGGGGATAATATGAACTGTTTTTTATACATGTACTTGCCATTTGTTGTCTTTTCACAGGCATGATTATGTTACAAAGAGGTGAAGTATAAACACTGATGAAGGAAATAATACCATAAGAATACATTTTTTCTAGTATTTTATCCTGCATAAACATGTCATCTAAATACAGACAAATAATCCGGGCGTGTCAAGGCAGAAGCACGAGCAGGCAATGGTTCTCGAGACTATGCTTACCTACTTATTTGTGATCACTGGGCATTTCCTGTGTCACAAATACAACTGGGTTTTACATTACTGCGCTAAAGGACCTATTTTTCACCTCCTAGGAATCATTTTGCCTAAAGACTGTTAGGATTGGATTAATTTTCCTCGGTTTGAACGAACCAATAACAGCTTAGGTGTGATCTCAGAATATGTATTAAAACGGGAAAGGAAGTCGGACTCAGACGGTTATTGTACACCCTAATTCCTTTGCTGCCATATCGAGATACTCGATAGTCTTTGCCCGTGATAGTCGACTATGAGCTTCCCATGTCAAACATCTTTCAATATCTGCGTGCCAGTCGATGATGCCTAAATGTAAGTATTGGAAGGGTGATCCATGGATTCCACTTTTATTTTCCTGTTTAAAACTCAGTTTTATTGATCCGTTCTGCTGTATATCTCGAAGAACCGATGTGCTTAGAGCACGCACATGTGCACTTGGATGAGAGAGGCACGTAACTGTAGCTGGTAGACGGCACTGCATTACAATAGGAAACAATATATGTCAAGTGAGATCTTAATGGCGTTAGGGTAATAGAATATTTGTTCAGAATTCTTCCCCGGTCTACCTCTATTTTCGATCGATTGTGACCACTTGAAAAAAAGAGCATATGGCTCTAAGGTCGCTAAAATCTTACAATTCTTTCACGTATCACACCCATTAGCACGAACTAGCAACCATTTCTCTCATATATATCCCAATGTTATGAAATGGCTCCCATTTATGTGGGCTCGGGGAGTTGGATGTACGCAACCATACCCATGTTAGTGATAACAAAGAGGTTGATCTGAATGACCCTTGGTAGCAAACATCTACAACTTCACATAAATAAGAAGTGTAAGTGATTTAATGAGTCATTTTAATATAGCCCATTATAATTCAAAACCAAAGAACTAGGAATCTTTGGCCCCATGAAATAAGGGACGGACATTTTTGTCCCACATATGCGACTAAAAAATATGGCAGAAGTATATGACGGCAGAGATTGCTTGAGGTACTACTTATACCTTCAAAAGATTAGAGAGGCCATCTGCAACAGCTAATCCAGATTCGCCCCATTTCAGCACAGTTTGAACTGCTCTGGCAGTAGCCTCTAGCAGCTGTCAAAAAGTTACACAGAACATCAAAGTTCATTAGCTCTGGTGACAATAGAATCCGTTATGAGATAGATATCCTAAGATAATTTCGCTAATTTATATACGTGTTATATACTATTATTGTGATTACTCTGAATTAGGGGTGTTCAACGTGCCAGGCCCCCATTTTTAGCCCTATCTGGCCCGTTTTTAGAATGGCTTTGTAAGGGTCAGGCCGAAAACAGGTTCTAGTATAATTAAAATGAAGCGTGCTATAAAGAGCTCAATAAGTTTCCGAAACGGGCCTTTGTAAATAGCATAATTAATGTATTATTCAAATATTATAAAGACCAATTATCAATATTTTTTCAATTTAATTATTATAAATGATAGTTTAATTGTTATAAATGATAAATGCGGATTAAAATATTTTTTAGTAATAAAAATGGGCTGGATTGGTCAGGGCCGGGCTTTCAAAGCCAGGACCATTTAAAGCCCATATGAAGTTTAGTGGGCCCTTATCAAGCCCGGACTCTGAATTATGTTATTGTATGACAAGACAATCATTGGATTACAAACAGGTTTACAACACTGAGAAAATGAAATTGCTTCAAGGATGACTTAGAAAGGAATTCACAAAATATGTTACCTCCAACTGAGGCAGGGTGCAAGCTTCTCCATCAACAAGCATTCCATCTGTGGCACGTAGAAGAAGATCTGAAGCACTTGTCAGTATGACCAATGACTCCGGGGTATCAGAATTTCTCATCAATTCCACCATTAGCTTTACGATCCGTTGGTTAACCTTCCACATTTTCTGGCCTTGATCGTCATCTTTGGCAATCCAAGGCTGTAATTCCCTTTCCGCCTGATCAAAAAATGCATGTGACTAAACAAACGCGTATGGATTATATAAGATTGAATTTTATAGACTTGACACTGAATTTCCTTCGTTTTTCTAGGAAGCTATTCTGAGAAAGAGAGACGGGTCATAGCAATGGAGTTAAAGAACGGACAAAATTGGACCTGAAGAACAATTGCTGCAGCTGCTTTAGCCGGTGATGCGGATACAACATTGCATAATGCATCAACAACCTGAATAAAACATAACGTAACGATGATTCAAAAATAAATAACGTAAAGACATGACAAAGATGTCAATATGTAATTCCTAATGTGCTGATATTACTGAAGTACTCCCTCCGTTCTTTTATGTTTGCCCCCCTTTTGTCCGCTTTAGAATACTTTTTATTTCTGGAAATTATTTGGACAATATTATCCTAATTAGAAAGTTTTATTTTTCATATTTTGTGTATTAATGATTGCTAATCAATGTAATTATGGATTTTTTAAAACATAAAAATTTATTTTTATCTATTTCCAAAACTATCATTATTATTTGGAAACATTACCGTATAAAATACAAACTTTCACTGATTCCCCTACAATAATACCAACTTTTGATTAAACATGAATAATACCAACTAAGGGGATGTTTACTCAGAATAATAGTACTAACTTTTGTTTATAGGTTGTTTGACAAAAAACAAAGGTAAATTAATGGTTAAACAAAAGTTAGTATTCTTCTAGGAAAACACACCCTTAAGTTGGTATTATTCATGGTTAATGAAAAGTTGGTATTATTGTAGGGAAATTAACAAAAGTTTGAGTAATTTTTTCTTATTATTTTGTAGTATTTTTTTAATATAATAATACCTTAGTTGCTCTAGAAAAAACCATTTTGTTAATTTATGAGTTTATTTCATAGTGGACAAACATAAAGGAACGGAAGGAGTATCGCATAACAAAAAGGTAACATTATTTCTGTTGAATAATGTTGAATCAACAAACGCAAGCCAACATGAGCAAATTCATATCACAAACATAAGCATTACTTTCTCCGTACCTAAGAAATTGCACCCCATTTTTTAGTTGTAATATCAATTTATATTGGGAGAATAAGACAAAACATTAGACGATGAAAGAATAGAGTGGATGAGATGTTAGGGGATATAAGTATGCATGGATACCTGTCTCCATCCTTGCTGCGCAGACGTACTTTCTGCACTAGGTTGTGTTTCGGGTGACGCAATCAACTTGTGCCAAAGGAGTGAAACAACCGAGAAGCATAGCTCTTGCTTCTCTTCAAGCACTGATTGCAGGAAAATCTGTACACTGCAATTAAATCCTATATGCCTGTCCATTGTGAGGAATTGAGCCAAATCGGATGCATCAAACTGAAAGCTTGCAACCCTTTTGCCCGCGGTATTTACAGCATCTCCAGTTGAGTACACAGACTTCCCACCGTTCGGTAAATTCTTCGAACGGGAAGGATTATCACATGACAACGCTGACGGAACTTCTGATAGAAAACATAGATTGGTTGTAGATTCATTAGGCGTCCTTCCGTTGGTAACGGTCGAGTCCCTCCACACAGGAGTATGAGACAAATGTGCCTCTAATGGTTCTGCCTTGTGGGCAATTGATGCAACCGTCTTGCTATGAATATCAATTAAGTTGTACAACGATGATGCCCGGTTGTGGATCTCGTTATCCCATTTACACCGCATTAAAACCGAAAGAGCATTCATGCAAGCCTTCGATCGCCTGAAAAGTTCGGAAATATGGGCAGCAACCATAGCAGCGGCAACTATTTCATTAGAACTGTAGCCCCATGATGTACCGATGGTTGATGGTTTCAGTGAAAACAATGCTTCTAGAATTGCCAAAATTCTACGAGTATGACGGATCGCAGAGTCAATTCCATCCTTGAAATCATGAGATGAACCATTTAATTTGACGGGCTTTGCAATTTCCTCGGAATTTTTGGAACTTGAAGGATTAGATACACTCACAACCAAAGGAAAAAGCTGAAGCTCACAGGCTAGAGCACAAACAGCAGCTAGAACGTAAGAATCAAATGTCACAACAGGACCTTGTTTTTTTACTTTCTTACTTTTCGATTCTCTTTGTCTCTTCGAATCCTTCGAACTTGAAGCACTAGATTGACTTGATCTCAAGTATTTGGAAGAGCTTCCAGCATAGTGATCCTCGACCCTTGAAGTTTTCCCGTTTGTGTGGGCTTCATGACTGACACAAACAGTTAACACGACAAATAGCAATCGTGAGGCGAGCTCTACAGTAGCACATGACTCCAAGAACAATGAATGAACCATGGTGCGAAGCTCTGCCACAGCAAGGTTTTTGGATGCCGGGCCTGCTTCCGAATTGTATCTTGATCTTCGATTTTCTTCCGAAGAAGACTCGAATGGAAATGTTCTTTGAAGAACTGCTTCGACAGTGGCCACAAATATTTTCGTAAGACATGCTTCGGATGGACTTCCTCGAGGAAGGTACTCCAATACTTTAAGGAGAGGTATGTACAAGTTCCATGATAAAAGAGGCGGTTGTAATGGTGTAGCAACTATTATTTCAGGCAGATCAACGGCTGAAGAACTTAGCGGTATCAGACCATAAGCAGCTTCCCATATGGTACATATTCGCCATTCCACCTCCGGACCATGGGCACAAAGCATTGATGCAATACCCTGGGCAGTAGCTTCAATAGTAGCTTCGGCAGCCGGCATTTCTATCTGATTAAAAAAGTTTATATTTCGGTTATGAAATCACAGCATTTTTCAGAGGTGTGACTAGGCCCCCATTTTAAGCCCTTATCCGGCCCGTTATTAGTAGGGCTTTGTAAGGACCGGGTTGAAAACAGGCCGGGCGAAAAACAGGTTCTACAATAATTAAAATGAAGCGGGCTATAAAAGGGCTCAATAAGGGTCGAAAAAGGGTCTTTGTAAATAGCATAATTAATGGATAATTTAAATATTATAAATAGAAATGTCAATGGAGATTATTAATATTTTTTCAATTTCATTATTATAAATTGACAAATGGGGATTACAATAATTTTAAGTATTAAAAATGGGCCGGACCGGGCTTTTCAAGCCCGCCCGGCCAATTTAAAGCTCATATTAAGTTTACTTAAGCTAGGCCCGGTCCTTATCCAGCCCGTTGAACACCCCTATTCACCACCAATCCCCTCCCCCCCCCCCCCCACACACACACACACAAAAAAATCCAAAATCCCAGCATAAGCAGAAAATTTGTACCTGCTTTCTGTAGCATGAAATATAGCCGCCTAAAGGTTCGTGCTGGACGTCAACCCCCTCGACTTGTCTCAATGGCGGAAAAAGCAAGGCAGGCTGAGATAGTATACGGAACAACAATGCCGCCGCTGCATCTGCTGCGATACCTTCTCTCATAGACATTGCAATACCAATTGCTCTTAGAAAATGAAGGTGCATCCAGTTTCTTGGCAACTGTACAAAATTAAGGCATACCTTAGCATCGAAGAAAAACTAAAGGTTTGCATTCTAAATGAACAATCAAAAAAATGTATATCTAATGGCAAGTGAATCAATTGAGGCCCATGGAAAAAATTTACGCATAAAAAGTGATCTTACTCTCATCCCAGTTGCATAATCTTCAGCCGCCCGCAGAAGTTCTACAAGTTGCACGGCTGCATCAAGTGCATCTGGAGCCCACGATGGCGGTGCTTCAAGAAGTCCAAGCAACAGTCTCTGAGTGGCACTTGGTGTTGCTATAGCATAATAACTTCCTCGAGAAAAAAATTATAGATAATACTAATAAAAATACATAACATCAAAATAATCAAACCGAGTTTATGTTCCAGAAATTTACCGATGGAATAATCTAGCATATGGTTCAATTGCAGGTAAACCAGCAACTAAATGCTCGTCCAAAGCTGTCGTTGGAGGAGGAAGCAGAAGGGCAGGAACAGCAACTGCCGTTAAACTAGCGGTCTCATAGCGGGTAACTTCCTCGTCACAGACACTTAATATAACACCAGCACCATTTGCAACAGCCCAACGAGGAGTCGATGGCATCAACTGAGGATGCTTTCCATTACCCCGAGAAGAAGCTGCAGTACAGAGGTAAATAGAAATTACCCTTTTAAATATAATTGAAACAGTTTTATATGCATTTTGCTCACAATACGAAAGATTCAGATTACAGTATTAAACTAGCCTGTTAGCTTCCTGCTTGACAATACCGGGTAATTCAATTTAAAGACCCCTTTCTCCACTTGTTTGTTAAAGGTCATTACTTAGCTGCTATGTTACTTGGACTCGGGTACTGATGTTGGATACCAGTACGTGTCCAAGTGTCGGATACGTCAAGATATGCAATTCTATGCCTAAAATGAAGTGTTTAAGTGCCATGCCAATGTCCGAGGATCAAGGATCGGACACGGGTACGTGAAGCAAAATGAAGAGTCCGAGTAATACTTGGTCATATTTCATTGTCTTAAACTGGCTTGTTAGCCATTTTGCTTGACAATATCGATTAACCTACACTTCCTCTCCACTTATATGAAAATATAAAATATGAAAGCACGCATGCACAAGTCTGCTCACACCTGTAGAGATAGAGAAAGGCACACGGAGATGCACAAACACATAGTCACACTCACTTAAAGTCAACTGTGAGTTGTACATATACATCTATACACACACGCACACACCCGCACTAAAGCACATGCACATGCACATGCACACGCACACATACGTGTAGTCACTTAAATGCAAGTGTGAGTTTTACATTTAAGCTAACCGTATAGTTGGAATTTGGAAATAAATAAATAAAGAAAACTAGGCATGTGAGAACCTTTTTTGTATTGGTTCTCTCTCGAGTGACTTTCTCTTTTTATTTCCTCTATGATCACCACAAATATGTGATATTGGTTTTGTCATCTTTATCAAAAATGTCACTAGTAATATAAATCTTAATTTCTCTCGGTAACCTTCCAATTAGGCTTGGAGAAAAATAGGATCTATATAGAAGTTTTAAAAGTCTTAGTTTTAGTAGTCTCTTAAATAATACTCCCTTTTTTTTAAAGAAATAGATCTAAGTATTAATGAAGTGAAAATCAAGAAATTTGAATAAAAGTGGTAAAAAGGTATATTTTATGAGAAAATGATAGAAATGTGTAAATGAGATTAAAAGTAGGTTATATGTGTAGGTGAGAATTAAAGAAAGAGTATGGATCATGGCCACAATACAAATGAGGCAAATTCGGTAGGACGAACCAAAAAGAAAAAATGAGCCTAATTCTTTGGGACGGAGTGAGTACTCATCAAGATAATTATAATTTTCAATTTTGGAAATTAAGATCAAACTCTTTCCTAAACAACAGATTGTAATTAGAACACATCACTTAAAATTTCGTATAAGAAATCTAGTGTTTGAAACTGTAGTTACCAAATGCAACATTAAAGGAGAAAGATATCATCGCCAAGTGTATTTCAAATTCAGTTACATTGATGCCGGGGAGATCCACAATAGAAGCAATTCACCTTATGAGACAAATAATAGAGTACGATAGGGCTAGAAAAAAGACTTGAACATGGTTTTTATTGACATGAAAAAGTATACGACAAGTTACCAAGAGAAGTACTTTGGTGGACAATGATAAAGAGGGTATTTCCAAGAAATATATTAATATAGTACAAGATATGTATCAAGATATAAAGACAAATATTAAGACATGTGAAAAGGTAATAGATTACTTCAATCATAAATCACAATTACCTTCATCTAGGCTCGGCCCTAAGCCCCTTTCTTTTTGTTAAGCTCCTAAATGAGATAACTCGATTGATAGAAGGAAACATGTCTTGGTGCATGTTGTTTGCTAATGACATTTTTTTGGTAAATAAGACTAGAGATGGGGGTAAATGCTAAGTTAGAACAATAAAGACAAGAATTGGAGTCATGGGAATTGAAATTAAGTTGGAGTAAGGAGTAAATGAAGTACAACTTTAGCACAAACGAGATAACGTGAGGCACAATAAAGCTAGAACAGAAAGAAATTGCTCTAAGCAGATGCTTCAAATACCTTGGCACTGTTGTAATTTGCTATATTACTACATGCCTAAAACTTTAGCACCCAACAAGACACTTAACTACTAAAAGAGAGTCAATAACATAGAGCCCTACACAAAGACCTGGAAATACACCAATGTGGTAAGATGAGGGTTATTAATTAGACAAATATACATGTACCTTAACTTGATAAACAAGACACAGTATTATCACACAATTTATTTTTCACACAAGCTCCACCGCTACCACATCATTCTCAAGCTACCAGTTAGGTGCATTGCATATTTTGGAAACTTCCACTTGTTTAATTAAATAAAATTAGTAGAGAAACAAAAACCACAACATGTATACAGCTATGAAAAGCAAATCGAGAGCTCTTCAAAGCAATGTCTCCTTTAATGAAAAATATTCTTACCAATCATAGGTGGCTTGAGTTCTCCAGCGGCATACCTTCCCATAACTCCACCGCACCTGCAATTGTTAGTAAGAGAGTGTTGAACCATCAAAAAGTGATATATAGATGAATTTACACATAAATCCATTTACGATAAGTATAAATAACCCTTTAACACCTCAAGAAACATACAAATCATGTCTAACGGATCATTAATATGATAGAAATTCAGGCAATGAAAAGGAACACAAAAGGGACAGGCAGTATCAGCAAAGACCTGAGATAGAAAATTGGCACTCCATAATCCCCATACCTAGCCACACTCTACCATTTACCCCTAATCCCAATTCTCCTTTTCACCTACATCCTTGATATGCAACTCCCATCATATTCTTCAACCCCCCAATAGCAGGCAAATCAAACGCAGAAAGTTCAGCAGGTACAGTTTCACAACCCCCCCCCCCCCCCCAAAAAAAAAAAAAGAACCCCCCATGAGAAACAATTGAACTTCTAATGTATAAGTTAGATTTAGTCGCAAACCCACTCATAAAGCCAACTTCATTAATTTATCAAAAAAGGTTGGATGCCTGATGTATTGTGCAGCCAATTCGACAAGCTGCTAGCGGAAATTCTTATAAGTCCTTGTTTACTTAATAAATTCAAACATGAGAAGGCCAAAGAAGTAGATGATTGTAGTGGTTTGAACAGCTAACATAGAAACTACTTCTCGATCCCATAAAATAGAGAACTTTCTTACCAAGGTCCCCAAGGAAAGTGGAACATCCCACCAAAATTAGCACTTCCTACATACAGCTGAACAAACTATACTACTTAGAAGCTAAATTTCAGTGGCAAAATAAATTGGTAGAATTAACGATAAGTCAAACTATAGGTGTCAAGTGGTCTCATAAAAAACTATAAACAACTAATAATAACCTAATTCCTAGGCCTAGCAAAACTAAACCCTATCTACTAACTCAACCAAAACAAAACCCAAAATTACCTCGTTAAGGTTGAGGTTAAAATTTTGAACCTGAAAAAAAAAACTTTTTTAATCGTTTAATTAAATGGTTCCATTTCAGGTCGAGTCAACCCGTATTGAAATTCTTTAGTGTTCACCTGTGGTGTCAACTAAGATTCAAATTTTGATTTGCTAATTTGTATGATGAACATCTGCCAAATGCCTGTGGTGTCAACTAAGATTCAAATTTTGATTTGCTAATTTGTATGATGAACATCTGCCAAGTGTGAATTCTGATTTGCTAAGTCTAAATTTTGATTTGTTAGTTTTGATCATGAACATTTTCTAAGAGTGAATTCTGATTTACAATCTGTTAAGTCTAAACCTGATTCATAATTTGCTAAGTCTGTTAACTAAAAAAAATCAATATTGCTTCAGGTTGATAAAAAAATAAATAGGTGAAATGAATATTTTAAGTGTCTTCACTCGATTAAAAATATCAGGTTTAATGGGTCAAATCAAGTCGACCTAATATGTGAAAAGTAGGTTAAGGTCCTGATTTCCAACCTATATTACTGAACTAACCCATTTATACACAACCTAAACCCAACCCAACTTCTCAGGCTGCTAATTGTTAATTGTAGACATACCCTTTCCAAAACTGTCAAGCACAACCTACGACCTTTCGTATCGTCATTATATCTATATTATGACTTTAAGGCTTTCTTTTCCTTCTCATGCTCAAAGCACCACCACTACCACAACCATAACTCTACAGTTGAGCCCTTTTGCACTCTACTCTTCCCATCCCTACCATAGCCATTAGGAGGTGCACTATACGCCAACAATTCCGGTGCACATCTACACTGTTCCCAACACTAAGATTAACCCCTTCTCTCGTTTAAACACTTTAACATTTCTCCACCATGAAACATAGTGTAAAAATGTTCCCGATTGCGATAACGGAACGGTGATGGAGTGATGCGATTAACGCAATGCCCAAAAATCGGTTGAATCATAATATATCCCTTGATATGGCCCAAAACACGGCTTTTTAACACCTTTACAACACGAGAAATATTTGATCGTTTGTTTTGAAAACTTTTACAATGTGGGTGATGCGACGCAATATGGCCTTGTTTTACACTATGCTATGAAACCTTAACCGCAAACACTTAGAACCCTAGCAACCACCAGTTTCCACCAGCTTCAATTCTTACTAGCAGAAAACGCACAACCATATTAGAATATAGAAGGGACATAAAGTAGGGATCAAATGTATATTATAGTTTGTACTTTTTATTCTGGTATATTATAGTTTGGACTTTGTACAACACTCAAAGTATAGGTACTTTTACGCTACAAGACGCATCAAATCAAAGCATCCACATCCAAAAATTTGCAAAAACTCCATACCACCACAGAAATTCAGAGATTGAGTAACTAGATTGGTGAATTACTCTAATGAATCACGTACCATCGAAAGTAATCACTTTTGATACCAAGAGGTGCTGCAAGCAATATGTCAGTGATCCAAGGGGACAAAGGCCTTGAAGGTCTTCGTTCACTTTGCCCAGAAGAGCCATGAGATGATTCGACACTTGAACCATTGCTGCAAGAAGCATGATCTTTACTGCTGGTGCAGCCTTCTGAACTTTTCTGGCGCTCAACCTTGTAGATTGGGCGATTATAGTGAGTCAATATTCGCAGAATCTCCCCACATGCTAGTGCCCACTGTTCAGAATACTCGTTCTGCAAAACAGATAGCAATGTATGTCCTCTTCAGCTAGACTTAAGAGATCACATCGACAATGTGACAAATATAACATCATACCTTGCAATCTATGGAACTTAAAAATTTAATAGTTAGGCGGCTAAAAGCATTACATATAGCACTGTAGAAAAAAAACATGCAAGAAAGTTCATCAGAGTATGATATACATACCTCGTCATTTGGACAGAATAAAGAAATGAAAGACGCAAAAGGAGGCCTATCCTTATCATATACTAGTGTGCCATCGATAATGATAGAAATGATAGGAAGAACAACAGTGTGGCCATGCTCTGGATGGTGGAGAACAAATGTAGCTGAATATTGTACAAAGCCATACGTCAATTCCCTTCTCCAGTTAAATAAATAATGAAAAATCAATGTAATTGTATTTAAATCAACTAAAAAGTATCAAACATGATTTTTACCAAGGACGTCATCAAAAAGGCGTTTTTCAATGGACGGATAACGGTTCCGAATTAACTGGAAAGAAAGAGAAGGTTAGATAAACTAGTTAGAAACTGGTTGAACAGTCATATGAAAGAAGTACAAGAAAAAGAGGGGTAACAAAGACTGTGGTACACAAAAAGATAAATAATTATTACCTCGCCAATATCTTCAGGAAATTGTTCTGATATAAATTGTCCAAAGTATTCAACATAAGCCGTAATTTGAGCCTATTAGGAAAATAGAAAACAAATGCGTAAAAAATAAAGAGCCGCGATGATTTGAAATAGGGAATTCATCAAGTTGACAGACCTAATACTTTGATTATGAGAATCAAACATATCGATAGATAAATAATTTAATTGTTCATTGCAATTAAACAATAACAACCAAAGTAATCAGCAAGAATGAAACAATTAAAGTTTAGAATATGACTATAGAAGAGACTAGAGAGATTACATACATATTTATTGTAGTAATCGGAAACAACATCTTTGTTAGTTTTATCATTAATAAGGGTAACGTTGTGTACATCCAAACCCTCCCAAACCGCACCCTAATTGGGACTGTGGGAGTCACTTAATGGTAAGGTAAATAATATAATGGAATATAATATAAAGAACGAAAAAACAGTTAACTACAACAAGCTACTTGGATCTCTTTGCTGGCAGAACATGAAGGATCAAACTAAACACATCCTTACTCCTCAAAAACTTAACTCACACACGTAGAAATGAAACCAAAGAAGAAAATTACACAAAGCTAGTTAGCGAAGAAATAATGCAGAGCATATATAGCCAAGAACAAACAACATTAGAAGCAATATCATACTAATAATTGGAAAATTTGTAAATAGATGGAGACCAAAATAATATTAAAAATATAATCGTACAAGACAATCACATGGTATGGCTAAACCCCAGCAAAGAGATTATGCAGATTTAACTCCCTAAAGAAGAAACGAAGGCAAGAAGTTAAGGATATTCTTCAAATACATTATATCCTCATAAGTACTTTTTTCAGTGTCCTTTACTCCTTTATTCTACATACAATTTGCATGAGTTTAATTTACAGGCTTTACTACAACTTACAACCATCTATCTGATATGGATAACAAGAACAACCTATTTTCTTGATCCATAAATATATTCTAAAAAGTATTTTCCATGGTTTAGAAAAGAAAAAGCAGTTACCATAACATCATCCTTTAAAGCAGTTAATGAGAATATGTGTTAAGAATCCAACAAGTAGCGCAAACTAGGAGCCAGACCCAAAATCATGTTGAAAGTTATGCCTTGAAGGGTGTAAGCCATGAACTAGGCAATTAGCAAATGTGCAAGAGAAAAAAGGGCAAACAATAATACCCAATTTAATAAGATTCACCAACTTGGTTACGTCTTCTTCCTAGGCTAGTGTTTTGTATTTTGTGTTTAAAGCATAATAAAACTACTAGCTTAATCTCAATACAAGAAGGTATTACATTAAGGGAGATGATAAATATGAATTAGGAAGATAAGAAGAGAGATAAATACGAGATTTAGAATATGACTATGGAATAGTCTAGAGAGATTACATACATAGAAACTCAAGCCTGGCTTGGCTTGGCTTGGCTTGGCTTAATTACAACATACAACATATGTCCATATATATAAGCAAGATGGTAAGTCCAATGTGCATGATTTAATCCCTATCGTTCCAAAAGTCCAAATGCAACAAGACAAAGGTTCAAGCATCTTTGTGCCTACCAAGGCTTAACTACACTTTATCAAGGCCTTGGGCACCCTTCTCAAGCTTCAACAAATTCTAATGCTCAACACCAAATGATCCATGTTCAAAGAGCGTGACCATAAAGCATGTGTCAAGTAATCAATTAAATGGCCTAATCCAAAAAAAATCCCTGCACCATACAAATTCATGTGAAATCACCTATGACTAAGATTCCATAACAACTATAAGTCCAATATGTTACTGAAGTCATATTTGTCAACAGTCTTTGCTTTGACTTTAGTCCACCCAAGTCAATTTCAAAAACAAAACCTTCAATTAACAAACAAACCCAACAACACCCTAATCACTTAGCCAGAGTAACTAAAGAGATATATGCAGTATGCACACGAATTTCCTACAAGGACCAAAATGGAGCATGGACTAAAAGACTTGCTAAGTCTTGCAAAATCAACCAAGATCATCTAGTGAGCTTGTTGATTGGAAATTGGACAAAAAAAATCAAAATTTTCTTAAATATCAAAATTGCGTCAAATTTTGATTTCATCAAACAAACATATGGATGAAGTTGTGAAAGAGAACATGAACATCGAAAATTTGAGCATGCCAAACAAAATATTAAAACAACAACGATTCCATGCACAATCGATTATGGAACAGTCACCACCTTCATAACTCTAGCCTCACCAATGTATTATAAATCATCTTCAATCAAAAAAAATACCAAAAAAATTATGTTACTTCAAGTTTAAGAACATGAATGACTCTTAAGTGAAATTATAACTACCCTTGAGAGTACCCAATTTCATCAAAATTATAAACATGATTAACAAAAGCATAATTCTCATGCCTAACCCAAAAACATAACTAGCTTAGCATAACTATTCCTAGACTTGTAATCAAACATTAAATTATGACCCTTAACAAATAATTACCCAAGTCATGACTCTTGTCAAAATTTTCCCTAATAAGACATTATTCCATTAGTTTTACTTCTTACAAGAACACCGTTTCTAAACACCAATTAAAGAAATTATGTAACAGTAACGAAAAATAAACCCTTCAAATCAAAGCTTAGCAAAAAAAACTCAATATACAAAACATAGCAACCAAATAGCAAGGAATTATATCTTAATCAAAACTTATAAGAGGATGCCGAAAAACAACGCAAGAGTATAATCAAAAAGTCTCCTCCTAAAATAAAACCTTGTAGAAAACAAACTCATAACTTCGGAATGTGAAAAATCAAGATGAATTTCAAAATTCTTACCATCTCATGAATGGGGATGAACAACAACACACTCTTGAAGAGTAAACATAATTGGAGACACTCTTTAGCCATAAAAAGTGATTCCAACAACATCAAAAATCACATCCAATCTCTTCTCATAGAGACACATACAACCTTTTCTCAAAACCTCCTTTGAGAAACAAAAGTCATTGGTAGATAATATTTTCGGACTACTTCTTCCTACTTTGATTTTGCTTTTCACCTTCAAGGTACTTTCAAACACCAATCAACCTTGTTTTTATCTTAAATTGCCCCCAAAAAAAATTTCTAAAATTCATAAATTCTAGCTTCATAGTTTATTGTGGCATGTTGAACACAACTCAAAAACATCAAAGAATACCACAATAAGCTCAACCAAACCTCTTGCTCTTGATATCAATTGTTACGAACATAACAAGTAGCAGAAGCTAGGATCACGGCCCAAAATCATATCATAAACTATAAATTGAAGGTATATGTCATGAACTAAACACTTAGCATGAAATAAATAAAAACGATTATAGCAAATTTAGTGAAGTTCACCAACTAGGCTACATCCCCTTTCTAGGCTAGTATAATGTTACTAGCTCAATCTCAATACAAGAAGATATTACATCAAGGGATATAATAAATATGAGTTAGGAAGATATGTGGAGAAAGAGAGAAATACAAGACACTGAATATAAGTATGGAAGAGACTTGAGGCTTGAGAGATCACACATATGGAAGCTCATGCCTTTAGCTTAGCTTGACTTAGTTACTATATAGAACATATGTCGATATATATAGGCAAAGAGGTAAGTCCCCATTCGTCCAAATGTGCCTAGAAAAAGGTTCAAGCATCTTTATTCTTACCAAGTTTTGACCACAAGTTGTTGTGATCATAATCGTTTGCTATTATGGTTCATAATCACAAGACGTTAAGATATGATGAAATAGATGGTTTTATAAGGTTTCAGCATATGAAACAATTAACAACAGTGTTTCTAACTCGTAAAAAGATCAAAAGTTAGAAATTTGGAATTTTTAAAGGATAAGGAAAACCGAAGATGACCTAAAGGGAAAGAGTGAAAAAGATTTTAAAAATCTAAAAGTACAGCTTAAGATGGTAGATAATCGAAAATGAATGGAAAAGTATAACTCATAAGAACGACCATTAGGACTGCTTTATTGATTCATGTAGTTGACTATAATGTTTTTGTGTGTTTTTTGTCGTGACTTTCCAAAATTCTTAGATATGTCCTGGTTCATACATAAGCTGGATACAAATTATAAACAGCTAAACAGATTTTCTTTGTGAGCCATGGGTAGGTGTATAGATGAAGTGCGGTAGCAGCTTCCCAAAAGGGGCCAATGAAAACCTCAACTAGACCAAGTTTACAAAATAGAAAGGTTATGGAATCTACCAAATAAAAAGAAGCGATCAATCATCGACATACCTTTAGCACCTTGGCTAACCTATCCAAAACAAGATTACACCCAATATCCTCATTAGCATTAGAGGATTTACTGTAAAGCTTGACCAGAACTATTCAAAGTTTACATTTGAACTGTCAACTAAACTCTTGACTGAACTTGTAGTATTCGATACCTTGGATGAATGAGGGATCCCCTTAAGGTTAAGACTGAAATACTAGAAAAAAATCGAACAAGCTAAGAAACAAAGTCTAGGTATCTTGCAAGGTTTTACAAATTTGGCTTAGAAGACAGCTTGTCGGTTAGCCTGGTATCCTTTGCATAGTTAATCATCTGCTGTTTTAGGAGGGTCAGAAAAACGTAAACATTACTGATGCTTTCCGGAAGAGTCTCATATCACAACCAAACACAAACAGCTCATATGTTATCCAGAGTTCTGGTGAACTTGTGTGTCTTGTGAAGGAACCTTGTTCTCAATCAACAATTTTAAGGGCACTTTAAATGAAGACTTAAAGAAATCAATCTGCATGGATCTCATGATACAGAATAGGAAGTATAAAAAAAAGCATACAAGTCACCATAGATAATTCCCAACATCATGAAAAGGCAGAGAGCAAGAGCCAATGTTTCCAAATCTGAATTTATTAGTAGCTTTCCGCACAATCAAATCAGTCTTGAAAAGGCTTGTAGAAGTATCATGTCCTTGGTTATTGCACATTGACGTACACTTACACATGCCAACATATCGCAAAAATATCACATATTTCATGATAGTGCAACCTAAAAGCTGATTATCAGTGTTCTCCGGAGAAAAGAGAATATTTTATCACAGCCAACCCCCGTAAAATTGCAGATGTCATCACAAAGCCACCAAGTGAACAACTTAGATTCTTCAAATTTACACCAAAATGCAGCAGCGGAGGAGTGGAAACTTAAATATGGTCTTGCTATAATTGTTGCCAAGTCACAGCTCAATCTACTGACTCACAACTTCCACTCATCTTGGTCAACTCCAAATATAGTAAATTTCAGTTTTTCTGTTAATTTCATGAGTCATCCCATTCACTTTTGGCCTGCCTGATGCTAAGTGTCACATATTAAGAGGGGCGATGCTGGCTGCAAGCTTTATGTTGATTTTTCCATGTCGTTTAACTCCTTGATTATTCCGAGGCACTTAATCAATAAATTCCAAGTCCACTTCCGCAGAAAGTCCCAGACAATTATCAATCAACCACCCAAATGAGAAAAACTTAAAAAGTTGGAGCCGATCACATACGCACTCAGCAGTCAGCAGGGCTGTGTTTGGATTCAACAGTCCAAAATTTCACTAGTAACCATAAATGCCCATTTTCCAAGCTAGACAATGTAAACCATCTCCACAAGAGATCTTTATAAACCCATGTTAACAAACACAACATACACAGCAAAAAAAGAGAAGGATCCACGCCCGGAAATATATCATATAATGCACACATAAAAAATGTAAAATCAAAATCAAAAGAATTAAAACGGGAAAAAGATAATAATTGCTACCTTCCTCTGCTGTGCTTCTTGTGGAGCTGGCCAAAATAAAGAGGAGAACTGAAGGCCATCAATCCACCTCTCAGACGAACGCTCCATGAACAGAAATGTTAAATTCTACTCTGTGAAAAACAATATACTTGTTCAACCCAACCACAAACTTCAATTGAAGCCCAAGCTACCAATCAAGGATTAGAATCTCATAATTCAGCATCCCGAGCATCGATCAATGAAGTCAGCTTCCAATTAATCAGTTCTTCTATAAAATAAATATACTTACTTCTTCTTTATAGGTTGTAAATACTCTTTCAACAACAGTTTAGTACACCCAATATAAGCTTCAAAATTCTCTGCTTTTCTTCAAGTATCAAACTCTATAGTCAAGATTCAAGAATCTATTCTTATATGGTACAAAATCCCAAGCTTAATCACTGCATAATACAAGAAAAAAACCCAAATATAATACTATTTAACCAAAACCCCACAAAATCTATGAATGAATGATTAAAAACAGTGTTAGATTACTCAAATCCCAGCTTAATCACTTCATAGTACATGGAAAAATACTTGATAAATCCATAGGAAAAACCAAAACCCCACAAAATCTATGAATGAATAATTAGATTAATCAAATCCCAGCTTAATCACTGCAAAATACATGGGAAAATACTAAATAAATCTATACTCAACATAAGGAAAAATCAAAACCCCACAAATTCTATCCAAAAAAATACTTCTATGTACATATACAGAATGCAAAAAAAAAATAAAAAAACCCACAATTATTTTAAGAAAAAAATTTAACTATAAGCTAATAATTAATTTTTAGAACAATATATAGACATTAAATGGTAAAAAAATTAAAAAGGGTCCAATCAATGATTTAAAAAAAATGAAAAATTAATGAAAGCATATCAAGAAAATATCTAAGAGAAAATAGGGAGAAAAAAAGTACCTGCTCAAGAAGGAAAAAAATATCTGAAGCAGTCATTTTAGTGGTTTATGGGGGAATCTTGATCTATCTCAGTAGACAAAGTGGGTTGCAGAATGAGATTTTTTTTGGAGAGAGAAAGAGATTTGGTAAGAGAGAGAAAGAAGGGGAAGGGAAGGGAAGGAAGGAGATCTTTTTCGGGTCTCTGCGCTAATTTTGTTGCATACGTGGCGATGATATTTTCCTCTCACCTTAGAGGCCGCGTGTGACTCTAAACTAGATTCGTCAATCACTCTCATACACATACATACATGATACATCCAAATATCCAACCATCCATCGTATATACATACATATATAGTTTATATACATACCCATTTACATACACTTGTCATTTGCGGTGTGATACTCGAGTTGACGGGCTCCTTCGATTGCGACCTCCTTGTGATGAGATATTTACCTATCTTCTTTCCCACTCTCTCTAGACTTTGTCTTGGACGGAACTCATTGGGATGATGATAATGATGATTCTTAATCAATAAGTTTAAACATAATGTAGTGAAATATTGTTTGATTCGTCTCAATGAAAAGATTATCAATACTAGCTTATCAAATTTTTTTAATTATGTACGTTAGAGATATTAAGAATTAAAATATTTATCTCAATAAGTGTTAAAAAATAAATAAAACTATTAATTTGATATGAGAGTAATAAGTCATATTTTCAATTTAGTTTTATACATAGAAGTATAATTGTATAACCTTTGAAATTATAAACATTGTTGTCAGCTTTGCTAATCTCTTCCATGATTACACCTCTTATGCAGTTAAGGTTTTTTCAGGTGCTAGACAATGGATTAGTATAACCCTTAACATATGGTATCCTCCTAATGATGGCTAGATTAAGTTAAATGTAGATGTTAATGTGAGTGCCAATGGAGATAGAGGTCTGGGAGTGGTGACTAGGAATAGCTTGGGTCAGTTACTTATGGTTAGTGTTCGTAGAGTTACGGCCTTCTGGACGCCAAAGTTATGTGAACTTGAAGCCTGTTTATGGTGTTGAATTGGCTATTCGCATGGGTTACTCACATATTATTCTTAAAGAGGACAACGCAACAGTTTTCAATGGAATTGGTAAGCAAGCTACGGGGTTAGCTCCATCTTTCGTCCTTTTTGATAGAATTAACTCTCTTAAGACTTTTTTTGCAGGTTTTAAATGTAATCTAGTGGGAAGGAATGGTAATACGGTGGCTCACCTTGTAGCCCGCTGGAACTTGGGTATGATGGGAGATTTTGTTTTCATGTCCCCTTTTCTCCAAAGTTTTGTAACCGTGATTGATCTTGATTTAATATAATTTTTCAGGTTCTACTTAAAAAATATATATATAAATAATCAATTCATGTTGACTTTGATTTTATTCCATGTAATTAAAAATGTTAGCATCATAACTCATTAGTACCTTAGTATTTAAAAATACTATGAATAGTTGTAGTATAAAATCAACTCTAATTTAAACTCAAAAAAAAAATCTATTTTTAAGGTGGCGTGTTTTATTTATTGAAACCCAATTAATCAGGAATGGATATAAATAAAAGAAAATAGTAAATATAAAATTAACCCAATCTTTATTTATATTTACTTCTTCATTATCAACTGAATATTCTGCTCGAGAATAGGATACGAATTTATATTTATTTATACCCATTTATTTAAGCTAATCTATGCATCTAGTTGACCATAAATGTAAAGTTTAAAGGCGATGGTAGAAAATTATTAAAGCTAAGAATACTAAACCAATTAGATGTAATGAATTTGAAGTGGACTAAATATGCACGGTTAAAATGGAATATGCCCATTGAATGATTGAAAACAGTGTTACATTAATCAAATTAAGGTTAGTACAAGTGATATATTAGTTTAATGTTAAGTGGATGTCAATTTCGACTTTAATATTCTTTCCACCAATTTTATTTCATAAATATTTAACTCAAAAACCAATAAAAAAAAATATAAGTAAATATTAAAGGGGTCTGAGAGAGTTAAGAGAACGGCGTAAATGAGAGGAAAAAATAAATTAGATGTGTAGATGAAAATAATAAGGACTCGTTTTGTATGAAATTATCTTGCCATGATACGAGATCGTATGATTAGTTATTTTTTCTAATTGATCACTTTAAATTGTAAATGAGTCTCACCATAAAACCGTCTCATTAAATTTTGTAAAATAAAAAAAATTATATGATAAATTTTTAAAAGGTAAGTGGGATAAATTTTGCGAAACAAAGATATAATAATAATCTTAATTAAAAACAACTCTCATCTTGTACGAGATCGTCTCATTATAAAAAAGGCTTATATATTAGCTCGTTTTTATAATTAATTTTTTTAAAATTGTAAATAATCATTTTAACATATTAATAAAATATACTTCTGTTCGGTCCAGTAAAAATGTATACTCAATTAAAATTCGTAAAGTATTAAAAAATAAATAAATGTGAGTGTGTTGCCGACCAATTTGCCAGAATACCAAATCAAAGACCTTAAAAATTCGACACGTGGAAACCAAGAGTGGTGGAAACCACGTGGGGCATAGCGAATGGAAGTTGAAAATATCTTGTCAATTCATTGTACATGTTGAGAAGAGATGAGATATTTTAGTGACAAGTCTTGTTACTTGTTTAGTTGTATTAGGTGAAATTAAACCGACCTAGTAATTTGGTACCCAATAGAATTATTGTATTTGATCCTTATAAATTATATACATTTTTTTTAATACTTGGTCCCACCATTACCTATTTTCAACGGTGCTTAATTATTATTAAAATCTTTTATTATGAATAGTGATGTCTATTTGTATGGTCATCATCATGATACATGTGCTTTCTCTTTGCCTCATGTATGACTTCTCTTCTTTCCTTTTACCTTTCCATTTTTATTTTTTATATTAGTACTTGTATTTACTATTATTATTATTGTATTAGGCTACTTTATAAAATATTAAATATGTACTCTCTTTGTTCAGTATGATTTACATTAAAAGAGAAAGTTGTTATTTTTTAAAGAAAATATGAATAATGATAATAAATGAAAAAATAGAATGAATTATGTGAATGAAATTAAAAGAGAGTTAAAATGTATGAATGAGATTAAAAAAAAGTGGTGGACCAGAGTCCCAAAATTTAAATAATACAAATTAAGTGAAACGTACAAAAATAGAAAATATTGCAAATTAAATAAGACGAAGAGAATATAATAGAGTCTAACATACTTTTGAGATGGAAAAGGGTGGGTTTCAAACCTTTTATATTCATTAATCTTTAACTTTTTAAGTAGGTATATTTTTTTTCACTCTAATTTCTTTCTTATGAGAGTATTAAAGATGAATTCATCACACATTTTTCTTTTGTATAAGAGCTGAAAATTATTTACTCTTGTTTTTCTCTTTTTTTTTGTTAAGTACTCTAGTGTACGTAGGTTATACAAGTGTTTTTGGCAATAGGTAACTTTTTTAGCAGTGAAAAGCGTGTCAAACGTTGAGATAAGTTATTTTGTAATGGCATTAATTGCACCGTTGGAAGACCAATTAATAAGCGACATATCAACATTTGTACAACACTAAAACAAAGCGGTATTTTTGAATTGCTTAAGATAGTTGCTGATAGGTTTTTGGGACATTCCATACAGCTCAATGATGGACTATAAATACTCCAAAATTCGCCATAAATGAAATAACTAATTTCTTATAAAAGGGAGAAATAACTAGAATTCAATCTTAAGATCAATACATACTTAAGCATTGAATAATAGTTCATTCATTTCTTTAAACTCACTGATCTTCAAAAGAACATTTGAGAATTTTTAAAAACATTTATTGAATAAGTTAAAGACTTATTCATTAAATACATTAAAGCCTCACACTAAAATAACCCTAAGCAACAATCCACCTTGTTGCCACTATGCACTTGAAAGAACTTGTTAGGCAACTCACATCACAAAAATACTAATTTGGGCGTTGGGGTAGGTCATAGAAAATCATTACAGGCCTTGTTAACCCTTGTTGACTTTGCAGGAACAATAGGTATCTTAACAGTGGTCTTAATGCTAGACTGGGCAATATAGCAAGAACAAACTTCCAATCCAGTATAAACCCTTGCTTAAGGATAATCATAGGACTAATCAAAATGTAGTCTTTAGTTAATTGTGTCCAGTACTCATATAGGATCAACTATTTTACAAGTAATATTTTAGTTGTAAAATATAAATTATTTTATACAACAATATATATTTTCTATAATATAAATTATTTGATCTAATTTAAAAGAATTTAAACATTATACATATTATTAAATGTTACACAATCACATTTAAACCTTCAAAAATGTTCCATTTGGCAAGCTCTACAAGATAGCAATTTGGAATTTTACATTTTTTTTATAATGTTGTATATGTTTTTATTGGAAAATGACAAATGACATGTTCTAGAAAGTTTTCCCATAATAATGCAAAAATAAAAATTATTTTCCAATATAGGTGAAAGGGAAAAATATTTCCCTCCACGTAGGGCAGCTGGAAAAATTATTATTTTTTTATTTTTTTTATAAAATCGCTATTTCATCTGGCGGTTTGCTTAGGAATTCCAACAAAACTGTTACGTGAAATAGCGTTTTGCACTACATGGAATTTTTAAAAAAAATAAAAAATTGGAGTATAGTAAACCGCCATCTCAAGTGGCGGTTTTACTGTTGTACAAAAACAAAGCTGTTGCTTTCATTCCTCATTTTTTCCCCTTCCTTTGTGCTGCTGCTGTTGCCGTGAAGATCAAAAAAAAAAAATTTCTACACTTCTCATTTACTTCATATTCAAATTTCCTTTCATTTTACTAAATCAATCAACTACATTGCCATCTTCTCCTTCATTACTTGTTCATTATCATTCTCATTTAAGGTATGAATATAACCCTAAATTTTTTCAATTTGCAATTTGATTTTATGTTCATAATTGTTGTCATTTGAACTTATAATAGATTGATTCCTTGTAACATTCTCTTGATTTCATGATTTAAGCATGCATTTTACACATTTGTAGTTGATTTTTTTGATTTGTTTTGTATGCATATAAAGTGTTCGATGAAATGCTTCAATGAAAGTTTATTACTTTTTAGGGTTAGTTTAATAGATTTAGTATATATTCATGGTATTGTAAGCTTTATATTTGAATTGTCCCTTCTAATAAGTGTTGTAATACTTTAATTTTACACATTCTTGTATACACATTTATACTTTCCTTACTCACAATGAACAATAAAAGTGTATCGAAATAACATGAAAACCATGCTTGTGTGTGCAGAATATGGATCATTATCCCGTTATAGTCTATTGAGGTGGGGAAGTAAGTTATACGGGATCCGATGTTGTGTATAACGGAGGATTGAATGCAGTGATGTTTATCCATCGTCAGAATACTACTTTTGAGGTATTTCGTAGCAAAGTCAATGATATAATTGGTTGTGATCGCAACTCTTTTATGTTAAAAATGGAGATGAAATATCCGGTGGCTGGGAAAATTGTGTTATTCTCGGTCAAGAATGACGAAAGCATAAGTGCTCTTGCTTATGCAGTATCACAAGCTCTAGGAACGGCAATGCTGATTTATGTAGAAATGGTTGCAAATTTCGGTAATGCGAGGGAAGTCATGACTAGCATGGAACTTCCAGAATTAGGTCCTAGTGTACGCCATGATACATTCGCAGAAATTTTAACAAACCCAAATTACATTAGTGAGCACTTAAATGAGATTACTTCTCCAACTCACTCACATGCCATTGGTTGTGGTGTATTGAACACCTTCTCCATGACTCACTTAGGTAGGCGTATTGCCAACGAGGTTGACTCTTTATCTCAGGAGGATGATCATATTGATTCTGATTCAGAGCAGGATGATGAAAAAAGAGAATCTCTAGACGCAGCGATTAGAGATGCTGCTCCATCTCAAGACTGGCTTAGAATTAATGAGATTGATCAAAGATTGATTGATGTGTAAATGACCTAGAATAATGACAACTCCATGACTGAAAATGGTGACTTTAGGATAGGGCAAGAGTTTAGCTCCTTAGACCACCTTAAGAAGGATGTTAAAGCATGGGCGATATCTAATAATAGAAACTTCCGTGTAATTGAGTCGGAGCCTTCAAAGTACGTTATCCAATGTATTAATGCCGAGGATAAAGGTTGTGAATGGAGGATGCGAGCTATTATGACCGCCACGGGATCATTTAAGATTGTGCGATATAAGAGTCATAATCAAGATTGCTCAGCACATTACAGTGACGACCATCCCCTCCTTGCTTCTGATTTTGTTGCTAATCTTATCGTGGATATGATAAGAGTTGATCCAACTTTCAAGGTGAAGTCAATTGTTAATTTTGTTAACAATAAATACGGATTCGTTATAACATATAAGAGAGCTTGGTTGGCGAAAAATAAGGCTATAAAAAAGTCTTTGGGGATTGGGATAAGTCTTTTGATGAGCTTCCAAGGTACCTGCAGGCATTAATGCAATCTAATGCAGGAACAGTGGTGCAATAGGAAGTTCAACCAACAATGGATCCTACGAAAGTTATTTTTCAGAGAATTTTTTGGGCTTTCGAACCATCCATTAAGGGTTTTCCCCACTGTCGTCCTCTTATCACTACATTAGTGGAGAGGTGGAGGTCGGAGACTCATACCTTCCACCTCACGGTTGGCGAGGCAACGACCACATTGTAAGATGTGGTAGTTATAATGGGACTGCCCATTGAAGGACAAGTAATAATAGGTCATGGAGAGGGAAATTGGCTAGCCTTAGTTCAAGAGCTACTAGGGGTTTGGCCAGAAAGCCTCAAGACCCCACAGAGCCGAAGATCATCATTGGATCCTCATTGAAGTTAACTTGGCTTAGAGAGCATTTCAGCGTGCTAGAGGATGACGCGGATGATATTATAGTGGAGAGACATGCGCGAGCGTACATTTTGTACCTGTTTGGATGCATGTAACACCCCGATATTTTCCCGATATTTTCTTCCCGATATATTTAATAATTCACTAGTAATATTATTTCTATATATATATTTTATTTATTATTGGGCTTGGTCATGAGATTTGCAATCCTTTTTGGCAATTAGAATTATTTGGGCCCAAACTTTTCCTTAACCCATCTTTTCTTTTCAAAAAAAAAAAAAAAGAAAATAGGAGGGACTCTTGGTGGAGCTTGTAACTCCCTTAGGGTAATGAAGGATCAAGGCATTAATCCCATATAATTAACCCTTCTTAATTCCTAAATTATTTTCATATTGACATCCTTTCAAAATTCCTCCTAATTCACATTCCTAACTCCATCACACTTCATCATTTGGTGTTTTCCTTTACAATTGTAAGTGTAATTCTTAATCTATGTTGAATCTTAAGTTTTAATTTAAAATTCTATGATTATTATATGTTTTATCTTATAATTCATGTTTACTTTATGAATTTAAAATTTCATGTATGATGTTGGGATGTATTTTTCTATCTAAATTGATGAAGAATGTTTCTTTTTAGGGTTTTAGATATGTTTATATGTGTGTGAAGGATTTGTTTGATGGATGATTGTAAAGTATATATATATATATATATAAAATGGATGCTAATAGAAAAATGTATGTGGTGTTAGAAATTTATTTTATTGATTAATAGGAGGAATTTATAATGTTGTTAGAGAAATATATATAGACATATATGTGATGTGTGTGTGTGTGTACATTGTGTAAAAAGAATTATTTTTGAGGAATAAAAATTAATTTCATAGATGGTCATGAAAATTATGTAAATATTCGTTTAGATTTAATAGGAAATAAAGCATTGAAATTTATATTTTTGTGATAAAAAAAAAATGAAATGACAAAATCCCGTAGGTTTGGAAAATGGTGAAAAAAGGTGTTTTTGGAACATTTTTGGCTTTGAAATTAGGTTAAAAATACTTATACTATGTTATAAATTATGGAAATTGGTACCCGGGGGTTTTGACGCCTTCCGGACGCAACGGTGAAGTCGGATTTTCAGTTTGACAGTTTTAAGTTGTGTTTCTGGACAGATTATGTATGCTGTCCTGTTTTGTGTGTTTACCATGTTATAGTATGTGATGGATGTTCATGATGTGTGTGGTATTCTAGGTGTGGGTGTAATTGTATATGTGTGTTATGGATGATTTGAGGAAAATGTGTATGTGTGCTTATTTCCCGAATACGATTGAACCTTGTAGGAAGTCGATTCGTGACCGGGAATTGATTAAGACGCTCGTGAATTGGTTATCTTGCTTAAGGTATGTACACGCAGCGAAGTTCGTATTTAGACCGATGTATCATATAATAATGGTATACAAAAGTAAAGTAGGGATATATAGTATGAATAATGTTATCTTTTCGAATAAATAATTTTGATATATTGTTTTGATAAGCAGAGGTAGTATGACCTCACTAACCTTAAAGTGGACGTAGTATGACGTCAATTGGTGGAAATGAATTACTCGCGGTATATGGGGGCATTATGAGCCACCGCGGGGGTATGCATACTTAACCATAGGCACCGAAGTAAGGCGAGTGTCTATGGTAGAGACTTGCTTAGGGGTTAGCTCCCCCTAATGTATTGTCTCACTTATGGAGATTGGAGTGTACCGGCAGTATGGCTGGATAGTACAGCAGTATGGCTGACTAACCTTTATATGAAAATAATTATTCTTTATTAGCATGATCGAAGCGTACTTTTCTGCGAATTGACAGCTATTGAATTAAGTCTTTTTCTTGTTGTAATTAATTATTTGTTATGCGACGTTAGCTGACGTGTACTTTTGGTCTTAACGACCCTGCGATGATGTTGTTTCCTATCTGGGCAATGACTAGCAGTAAGTCAAGTTGCAGGTCTGGGGAGTGAGGATTGTCCCTTGGAGAAATAAACCGTTAGGATACAGAAGTCTTGATAAGAACTTCTAATAAAGTTTAAAGAATATTTGGTTTTATGAGGCGATTTTGTTCTCAAGTTGTAATAAGTTGATTTAATTTTTCGTTCTTATCCGCTGCTAAGAATTTCTTATATCTAGTAGTTCATAATAACACTAATAAAACTCGATCCGCAAGCTTCCCTTAATTTCAAATCCGATTTTAACTGCCTTCTAACATCCTGGTTTGACTCGGACGATATACACTTGTTTTTAAAAGGTCCTCTTCTCTTTTCGTACGATCCGAGTTATTCCGAGATGTTACAATGCATCTTGTTTCCAGACAAGAGCGGTGACTCGGTCCAGTTGATCTATCTACCTCTACTAGGAGACTTGTAGCGGGTAGATGAGTATAGTTGGGAAAGTGCTACCCTTGCGTATTTGTATCGCAATTTATGTCGAGCATCTCGTAAGGGTGCCAAGGACATTGGAGGCTGCTTGTTGTTGTTACAAATATGGTCGTGGGAGCATATTCATATAGGGAGGCCTATAATTCGGACGATTTGACCCGTTGGGCAAAATGATCAAGACGATGACACAGAGGATTTTGAACCGGTCTTAGGTTTACAGCATCGTCGTGGGAGGGATCCTTTAGCAGTAAGGTAGAAACAATTAATTCACTATTCAAATTCAAATTTTCACTATTTTATGATACATGGAAATATTAAACAATGTTCGTTTGTTCGCAGCCGGCTTCGCGTATATCTTTCAAGGTCCTACTCCTCACATACTCTAATCTACTACAGAGACGCACTTAATCGACAACGGACGAGCATATTATTAACATTTATTTTTTGTATTAGTTATCAATAATATTATATATATTACTGAGTATATTGATTTCTAATACAGATGACATGACAGCCTTACACAACGGCTAAGATGGATGTTTTGCCACACATATGTAGATCGGGCCACGAGATTTGGAGATCGCGTTGTCCACTTATTTGCTTTGACATCGTCGAGCTACATCTCCCGGATTGTGTCATGTGTCAATTCGGTTTGGAGCAGGTTATTCCGCATGCCTGTGACACCCAACCTCAACTACATGCGATTGATCGGAGGCCTAGGGACAAGAACTACGTCGTACGACATAGATCGCAGGTAGATGCGTAGAATGGCCGAGCATCTCAATTGGTTCAAGGAGATAAATACACCAGTCAAAGCCCTGGTGCGTACATGAATTGGTACAGGCGTATCTCCATACTATGCCTCACGAACACCACATTTGCACAGCCAGGATCACATTACCATCTGGACATCTACGTTACTGGTACATCTTCTTTTAACACTTATAACATATAGTAATACTTTTATGTGATTCTTTTAACAATATAAGGATAACATACAGGCTGAGCGCATCCGATCGGTCCTCATACAATGCAATGACACGATTCATGGGGCCGGTACATCGCTAGTTGATGTGGGGTATCGTCTATGTTCTCAGACCCTTGGCTCCATTAACACGTCATTGACCGATGCATTGAGTCAGGCGGGGTATGAGTACCTCATTCCGACTCTACCCATCATTAGTGAGGTAGATGATACATTCCACACTCCTTCTCCACGGAGTTCGGCCCACCGAGGTAGCTCTTCTAAAGGATCAAGTAGTCGGTCCACAAGAGGTCGCGAGCGTTCATCTACTCGAGGTCGGTCTTCCAGATCCCCATCGACATCCGGTGCTATGTCGCCATTCGTTCCTCTAGCTTCCATAACCACTCCTTCACATCCATCGCCTCCGCAAAGGATCATCACATATCAGCGTGCTAGTCAAAGATGAGCTCCTGCTCTTAATGTCATTGCAGAGATTGACGAGTATACACCATCCATATCCACTGGTGCGCACAACAAAAGGGACCGGGGATTATAGTTTAACACATTTTGTATCAATTTATATGCTTTGAACTTCTTGTATCACTTTCCATGATTGTAATATATCTTCGCGTTATTTTCATAATTAATGTTTTCAAATCAAGCTGGTTCGTAGTTGATTATTATGGAATAGATGGTATTGAATTAGTTTAATGCAGGTTGTGCTAATTATTTATGGGAATTGAAAGATAAAATATAAAACGTTGCATGAGCACAGACAAAACCGCCAAATGAGGTGGCAGTTTACTAGGAGAAAACCGCCACATGAGATGACGGTTTGCCCTAACCAAACCGCTACTTCATGTGGTGGTTTACTAGTTAATGCAAACCGCCATTTCATTTGGCGATTTTGTCTGAAAAAAAAAAATTTCACGTAGAAGGTATTTTGGAAAATACTTTTTCATTTCATGCAAAGTGGGAATAAGTTATAAATTTTGCAATATTAAGGGAAAAGAGTCTATGTTTTAAGACCTTTATTATGTATTTTAATTTTATTGAGAATAAGTGAATTATTGGATTATGTAAAAAATAATTTTGCAAGCATGTTAATTTCGACACAATTTGTTTTTCAAAATCCTTAATTTCAGCCAAATAGCTATATTTTGGTCAGTTAATACAATCAATAATTATTTATTCAATCAAGAAATTACTATGTTATAAATACTTATATCAATTATTATATTTTACTAATATTATAATTGATAATTATAATGTGCAATTGCATTTTTCTTTAAAATTTATATTTATATGTATTTGCATTCGAACAAACTTCGTGCATTGCACGAGTTTGTATACTAGTTCTAATCTAATCCTTCTCTTCACTTGGCCTATAGTTCAAAAAAATTAAGGAAAATTCCACGTGGTAACCTTGAGGTATAAGTTTTTTCACTTGATAACCAAAGTTTTTTTAAAAATCTATGCGATAACTTTGAGATTAACCCAATTCGTTTTCCGTGATCTTTTTCTTAGAAAATGTTTTATAATGTTAGTTTAAAGAGATTAAAGCATCCTGTACAACAACACAAATTTGAAAACCCATTATTTCGTAAATTGAACTCTCCCAACATCACATTTCCCCCATTTCACCCTAATTCTGCTAAATTTCTAACCCTAAAATCCCAAATTTGAAATTTAAATTCAATAAACCTATCTCCAAAGATCACAAAAACGAGCTCTCAACTAATGGTGGATGAAAGTCGACATTTACTAGCCCCAATTTTGTACTACCTCCGTTCTTTTTTGATTTTCCACATTACTATAATGGGTAGTTTCAAAAGTTCTTCCAATTTAGAATACTTTCTATTTTTAGAAAGTTTTTATCCCACTTTTACTCTTTAAAACCCCCCATTTTCTTTTAATGTACCCCTTTTTTTATTTATAATTATTTTCTCTTTCATACTTCCAATACAATCATTATTTCACACTACTATTTAATTAAAATAATACCCACTACAACCTCATATTTTCAATACAATTATTACTTCACACTACTATTTAATTAAAATAATACCTACTACAACCCAAAGATTCTATCTTCCTTAATATGTGTGAAAAACCCAAAGTGGAAGACTAAAAAAGAACGGAGAGAGTATCATTTACCCTAGGTCAATAAAGGTGAGTAACTTTAATTTATAAGAATTTCAATTAACTCATGTTGTAACACCCCGTAATTTATCGGGTTTAAGAAATAATATAATAAAATAAAATAAATACGTATTATTAAATTATATTATTTCACATAGATAATTTTAAGAAATAAAGTGAGTTAAAATTTTAACGGTAACGAGTTTTATCGCGTACGAGGCTATCGCGTAACGTTTCTTTCTATTTTAACAATAATATAATAATGACTTAATTAATTAATTAAATTAAATTAAAAAAAAAATAATAATTGAGAGGGGAGTGAAGGGGTGGCCGGTTGTTGTGAGGAGGAATGGGAGGAGTTTGTAACTCCTCTCATAAGTGAGTATTATGGCATATTAAGCTCACCTCTTAAGTGCCTATTAATCCTTAAGCATCATTTGAGTTTCCTCACTTTTCCTAAGCTTTCAAGGTGAACAAAATTCAGAAAATTTTCCTCTTTTCTTGCTCTTGTTTCGGTATTCAAGAAGAAAAAAAAAAAAAAAAAACTTTGTTCAATCCAATCTTCAAATCAAAGGGTAAGTAAGTTGAGTTGTTATTTATAAATTTTATTTATAAGAAATTCTAGTATGAGATTATATAATATTTCTTTCAATATGATGATATCCTATGACTTATTAGGAGGATTGAGTATTTTATATAAGTTTTCTTTAATAATCCTTTGATAAAATTGATTTGTTAAAAGGGTTAAATCATATTTCTGTTATGCAAAATTTTCCTTGATTTACATTCTTTAACAACGTTTAAATTTGTTATAAGAATAAAGTCTATTCAAATGTTAAATTGAATTTATTTTACGATTTATATTTCTCTAACAAGATTTTAGTTTGTTAGATGAAATTTTAAGTGTGTGGATTAAGTGATGTAAGTATCCATGAGTTTATAAATCCTTTAACAAAATTTGATTTGTTTAAAGGATTGTCCTTATATATATATGTTCGATTTAAAAAAAAAAAAAAAAAATGTTGGTTTATGATTCTCTACAAAATTTAAATTTGTTAAGAGGATCAAATATTTAATTTACTTATCATGGTTATGAAATTTTAAATGTTCTTGAAGATCTTGAGGATGAGTATGTCTTAAGTTGTTAGCCTTATGTTTTGATGATGGCTTAGATTGTTGATGGACTTTGTGTATTGCCAAATGTGTGGAAATATCAAGTGGTTGTGTGATAGGAAAATTGGTCTTGTTTGTTTTATTTTAGTAGAATGAAAATTCGGTTTCGGTTGGTGTGTAGATTATGAGATTTAAAAAGGATTTAATAATTCGAATAATAAAATAAAAAAAAAATAATAATTAAAGTAAAAGGGGATTCCGGACAGCAACTGCTGCCTCGGTGGTGGCGCCCCGATCCGAGTGTCGGGTGTGTTTTCGTTGTTGTTTTAATTACCCGTTGCGTTAAAAACTCGTTAAACGCTTAAAATAATTAAAAATAGTAAATGAATGTTAGAAATTACGAAAATTGGTACCCAAGGTAATTGACGCGTTCCGAACGCAATGGCGAAGTCGGATTTTTCGTTTGAATTTTCTAATCTGTCCGAAATGGCCCTTAAAGTTTCTGGTCAGAATGTGGAATTTGGAACCTTTGGGAATTAGATGTAAACAATTAAAAATTATCTAGTCTTAGTGATATTTTGGCGTATGAGGTGGATTAAATGTGTAAACACGTCCTAATACGTGATCGTTTTGTGTGTATGTTATTTAGGACCTCGATTCATAAGAGGGCGAAATTTCTGTCGTGTTTGAACTTCGTTGTTGCAGCGCTTAAAGGTACACGCTTAGACCATACTGTTTATGTGGTTGTGCAAGTAGTGTTGTTTCATTTCTAATCGAGGCTTATAAATCACATAAGGATTAAACATCTCAAATAATCTGAAGGAAATTAATTGAAAATTGAGAATTTGTGTGTTTGTCACCCAAAGGGGTTGACGTTTGGTTATGTTACCCAAAGGGGTTAAAGTTTGGTTTGGAATATTATAATTATTTGTTCCCATGGCAGTTTTGGATCATTACGGTCACCATGGGGGTATGCATACTTTAGCCTTTGGCGACCCGAACAGGACGGGCAACGTCTTAGGTCGGTGGTTGCCTTGGGATTAGCTCTCCCAAGTGTATTCCTCCAAAAATATTTAAATTTATACTTGAACGACCCGAACAGGACGGGCAACGTTACAAGTTGGAATTATCTAAAAATGAATGGTTTATACTTGAACGACCCGAACAGGACGGGCAACGTTACAAGTTGGGATTAATTAATAATAATGTATTAGAGCCTATGCATGCTAGGAAGAACAATGTGCTTGTTTTCAACCTGATTGATAATTGTATGATGTCTCTGACGTGTATTGGTTTGTTTCTTTGGAACCTACTATGTGTTGTCTTACGACGACTAGTAGGTTGATTGCAGGTGGGGTCAGGAGTGAGATCTCGACGTAGAACCCGTAATAAGCAAGACTATGTATTATCTTTTATATTAGATTATGAATAGACTATGTCTCTGTAATTAATGTAACAAAAGAGATAGTTTTCTTTTCGCTTCCGCTATTTCGATTAGTTTGTTTAGAGGCCTCTAGGCTCTCGAGTTGTACGTTAGAGTTTCCGCTGACTTATTACCTTTCACATTGGTCTTGCATTCTGTTTATCTATATTTCTTTATCGACGGAACGTTGACGGTCCTAGAGAAAAGTCTACTCTAGAGTCCAAAAAGGTGAACCGGAATTTGTATTTTCATATGGATTTTCGGGTTACTTAAACCGGACCGTTACAATTGGTATCAGAGCCAACGTTCCTCAGATGATAAAGGAATAAACGACCTAATAGAGAGTTGGGGAAATAGGCCTTAGGGTGTAATTTGTTGTATTGTGTTTGTGTTGTTTGTGATAGTAATGTTTTGTTTGTACTTCCGTGTAGAATCAGGATATATGGATAAGGGAAAAACACCCATGCACTCACACACCCCCTGGAAGACTAGCGAAGTATCGATGTTTGACCCAGAGACTGCCTGGAGAGAAGTCTCCAATGCTGATATATGGAGAATAAGGAATGGTGAAAGTATCCGAGATTATAGGGAGAGGATGCGAATGGTTAAGGCAAAGGCTGATAGGGTATGCTATGATTTAGATTTAGACTTAAATGAATTACATCGTTTGTCTGAATCTAGGAAAAATGTAGAACCCGGGAAGGAGGGCGAGCCCCACATATCAGACGACGCTGATGTGGTCATGGAACAGTTGAAGAGCGGGACCTACCCGACCCTCCACTAGTGGAAACCGAGGTTCAGTCGGAGAGTGATGTCGAAATGTGGGAGCCTAAGCGGGAACCACCTACTTATGTAGAGATTTCCAGCGATGATGAGGGCGACAATTGGAGGTCGCACTATGACCTATATGGCTATGGGACTGGGCTTGATGGGGTTTGCTCAGATGAAGAGGATCCCGAAGAAGACGTGGAGGAGGTACCAATAAACCACCCTAGAGATAGTGACAGTGAATCAGGAGAAGCACACTCGAACTCCAGCTCTGATTCTGGGGAAGATGCGGATGATGAGGATTTTTGACTTAGCTAGCTATGAAGAGAGTGCTGACACTTGGGACGCTTGGCGTTAAAATGTTTTCCCTTTAGTTATATCTTTTGAGTTATTATCATATGAATATGTAAAAGTTTTGCGGAAATCAGTTGAAACGCATCAGGTTATATCAATAAAATATCATAGTATGTTTTTGTTTCCTTTCAATGAGGTGTGATGTGCATTATATATTGAGTTACTTTCAAAATGTTTGTATTAAGTTCAATATTATGTATATATAAATAGATAAACATAAGCTCTAGTGAATAAGTAGTTGTATGATGAGTCAAATTCTGTTCTTTCTCCTGAACTTTCGAATCCTTAGGTCCTCCTTGTAATTAGTACCTTCTTTTTGCTTGCAGAAAATGCCTCCTTTGTCAAGAAAGAGACTGTCTAGAAATGATGCTAACCGTACGCTAAGAAATCTGGTGAAAGCATTATCAAGTGTAAGCGCACCAAGAGAGAGGTCTATGTCGGAATTAGCATCTGAAATGAGCAAACGCATTAGTCAGAGCAAACCCTCGACTTTCGACGGTAAAGGGGAACCGTCGGAGCTTGAACTCTGGTTAAGAGAATTCGACAAACTATTTGATGTAGTAGAATGCCCAGAAGAATTGAGAGTCAATCAGGCTGCATTTTATTTGGTTGGAGAAGCCGACTACTGGTGGGCAAACAGTAGATCGGGGTTGTTGGAGCAGGCTGAGGGGGATTTTAGTTGGGATTTGTTTAAAAGGGCCATGCGAGAGAAATTTTACCCGCTGCACGTAAGGAAAGATAAGTCGAACGAGTTTGCGCGATTAGAGATGGGTGGTATGACTGTTGATGAGTATTACCATAAATTTATGGAGTACCTCAAGTACTGTCCAGATGATGTATCTACTGAGGAGAAGAAGATGCAGCGATTTGAGCTGGGTTTGTCGTACGACATTCAAAAACATATCGAAAGTGATCGTTATAACAACCTGGAACAGATGTACAAGCGAGCGTCTCAAATAGAGAATATTTTGAGGAAGGAGAAGGAAAAAGAAAAGGGTAACGTCCCCGAGAAGAGGAAAGAGGTTTCGGGTCAGACATCGGAGAACTTGTCGGGCTTTCATCATAAGAAAGCAAGAAATTTTGAAAATTTTCAGGGAGGCGGGTCTGGTACAAATTCTGGGTTTAGAGGTGACGCGAAGCCTGCTAAGCCATTGTTGGACCGAGATGGCAATGAAAGGAAGTATTTCTGTAGAAGATGCAAGAGAAATCACCCGGGAAAAGATTGTGACGGGAATTTGATCGAGTGTAACTTTTGTCACAAAAGAGGACATAGGGAGTTCGAATGTTACATAAAGAAAGGGGGTAGAGGTCAACAGCCGGTTGGACAACACCGGCAACAGAATTTAAACAACACCGGCGGTCAAGACAGCCAGCTGTACGGGAATGGAAATCGTGGTAATGCTGGTCAAAGATTCCAGCGACCTTTTAATGGGGGACGAGGTCGGATAGATGGAAACAGGGCTGAAGGGTCAGAAATGCATCGTGGGGGCAATCACGTGGGAGGAGTTAATGTGCAAACATCTAGTGGAAGGGTATCTGCGGTCAATGCAAGAGAAGCTGACCAGGCGACGGATGTGGTTACAGGTACGTTCGCCATTCATTCTATAGCTGTGAATGTATTATTTGATTCGGGAGCTACATGTTCATTTCTTGCAAAGAGTAAAGTAGAAGAATTGAATTTAGGGGCTTTTGAAAAAGTTTCTTATACGGTGGCTGTTCCATCGGGAAAATTGTACAGTTGTGATAGACTGTATAAGGATGTACCCTTGAAGATAGGGAAAGTTGTCTTTCCTAGTGACTTGTATGTATTAGATATGGAAGGCTTAGAGGTAATTTTGGGGATGGATTGGTTAGGAAAATATAAAGCCACTATTGAATGTAGAGAGCAGAGAGTATTGTTGGAAGGACCCCGAGGGGAAAGCGTTAGATATAGGAAGTTTCCCAAGGGGCCCAGGACGAATTTGGTGTCGACCTTAGAGTTGCAAAGGCTTGTGAGGCAAGGACACCCTTTGTACTTATGTCATATCAGCCAGGGGGGAAAGAAGGAGGAGGATCCCAAGGATATTGCTGTAGTGAATGAATTTTTGGATGTTTTTCCTGACGAGATTTCCGGAATGCCACCTCAACGGGAAATTGACTTCACGATTGACTTGGTACCGGGGACTGGACCGATTTCTAAGGCCCCTTATCGTATGGCTCCGAAGGAGATGGAGGAATTAAAGTCTCAGCTCGAAGAATTGTTGGATAAGGGCTATGTTCGGCCCAGTGTTTCGCCTTGGGGCGCTCCAGTTTTGTTTGTAAGGAAGAAAGATGGTAGTCTGAGATTATGCATCGACTACCGGGAGTTAAACAAGGTAACCGTTAAGAATAAATACCCTTTACCCCGGATAGATGACTTATTTGATCAATTGAGAGGAGCCGGGATCTTTTCAAAAATTAACTTAAGATCGGGTTATCATCAGCTAAGAATAGCCGAAGGAGATATACATAAAACAGCTTTTAGAACACGTTATGGACATTATGAGTTCACCGTGATGCCTTTTGGGTTGACAAATGCTCCAGCTGCATTCATGTGTTTAATGAACCAAGTGTTTAGTGCGTACTTGGATAAGTTCGTGGTTGTCTTTATTGATGACATATTAGTATATTCGAGGGACCGGGATGATCATGAGAAACATCTACGTTTAGTCCTGCAAACTCTGCGAGAAAATAAGTTGTACGCTAAATTGTCAAAGTGTGACTTTTGGTTGGAAAAGGTTTCATTTTTGGGTCATTTTGTTTCTAAAGAGGGTATTTCGGTGGATCCGGCGAAAGTAGAGGCAGTTCGAAGTTGGCCGTCACCAAAGAATGTCACCGAAGTACGAAGTTTCTTAGGCTTGGCTGGGTATTACCGTCGTTTTGTCAAAGATTTCTCACGAATTGCTCGGCCTATGACTTCATTGATGAAAAAAGAGAAGAAGTTCGAGTGGACTGTTGAGTGTGAACAGGCCTTCATGACCTTGAAGGAAAGGTTAACTACGGCCCCTGTTCTTACCTTACCTGACCCAAAGTTGGATTATACTGTTTACAGTGACGCATCAAAGAAAGGGTTGGGTTGTGTACTGATGCAGGACCGTAAGGTGATTGCTTACGCCTCACGACAACTTAAAGTACATGAAATTAATTACCCTACCCATGATCTGGAGTTAGCTGCTATAGTTTTTGCTCTCAAGATATGGCGGCATTACTTGTATGGCGTTAAATGTAGGATTTACACTGATCATCAGAGTCTGAAGTATCTCTATACCCAACCAGACTTAAACATGCGACAACGTCGGTGGTTAGAATTGATGACAGATTATGACCTGGAGTTCAAATATCATGAGGGACGAGCGAATTTGGTGGCCGATGCATTGAGTCGGAAGTCTAATCACTCGCTGTCTGCCATGGACGGAGTAGAAGAGTTGCATCGGGATTTTGCTAGACTGAACTTGGAAGTGGTACGTAAAGGTGAATTACCGGGATGTTTGAATGCCTTGGCTATTCGACCTTCGTTGTTTGAAGAAATTTTGAATTCCCAAGATAAAGACCCGAAACTGTTGAAGTTAAAGGAACAAGCACGGGAAGGAACAGCGGAGGGATTCCTTGTTCATGAAGATGGCAGCTTGAGGTTCAATGGTCGATGGTGTTTACCGACAGGGGAGGAATCTTTGAAGGAACGTATCCTGGATGAAGCACATTGTACGAAATTTTCAGTCCATCCGGGTGGTGACAAGATGTATCAAGATCTTAAGTTAATGTTTTGGTGGTCTGGAATGAAGAAGGATATTGCAGAATACGTCTCGCACTGCCTGACCTGTCAGAAGGTTAAAAGTGAGCATAAAAGACCAGGAGGTTTACTACAACCTTTGGACATACCAGTCTGGAAATGGGATGATATCTCTATGGATTTTATTGTGGGTTTACCCCGGACGAAGGCGGGAAATGATGCGTTATGGGTTATAGTGGATCGTTTGACTAAATCAGCACGTTTCATCCCTATGAACTGTCGTTGGGAGATGGAACAATTAGCTCGAGCTTACATTAAGTATGTCGTACGATTTCATGGTGTGCCCCGTACTATTGTGTTCGATAGAGATACACGGTATTTGTCACATTTCTGGCAAACCTTGCAACAGGCAATGGGTACTACGTTGCTTTATAGTACGTCTTTTCATCCGCAGACGGATGGGCAAACAGAGCGGACAAATCAGATATTAGAGGATATGTTGCGTGCTATTGCCATGGATTGGCAAGGGTCGTGGGACGAGCACTTGGATTTGGTTGAATTTTCTTACAACAACAGTTATCAAGCATCTATTCAGATGGCTCCATTCGAGGCTTTGTATGGACGTCGTTGTCGTAGTCCGGTTTATTGGGATGATTTCACCGAAGTGGTGACCTTGGGACCTGAGTTGTTATTTCAGACGACTGAAAAGGTGAAGTTGATAAGGGATCGTTTGAAAGCGGCACAGGATCGTCAAAAGTCTTACGCTGACTTGAAGCGACGAGCAGAAGAGTTCAACGTGGGAGAACAGGTATTACTTCGCGTATCACCCATGCGCGGAGTAGTACGTTTTGGTGCTCGTGGAAAGTTGAGCCCACGATTTATAGGGCCATATGACATTTTGGAACGCGTGGGTAAAGTGGCTTATCGGTTAGCCCTTCCAAACTCTTTAGAGAAGGTACATGATGTATTCCATGTGTCTCAACTAAAGCGATATCATGCTGCAGCCTCTCATGTCTTAGATCCCGAACCTCTAGATTTGGATACATCCTTATCGTACTCTGAGAAACCGATTAGAATCTTGGACACGAAGGTCCGTAGTACTCGACGGAAGGATATATCTATGGTAAAGGTCCTGTGGTCAAATCACGAGCGTGAAGCGGCTACTTGGGAAACGGAAGACGCTATGCGAGAAAAGTACCCTCACCTTTTTCAGGTTAGTAGCGTTACAGGGACGTAACTTCTTAAGGGGGGGTAGAGGGCGATAGGAATTTCGCGCGAGTAACGTTAAATCTTTTGGTTGGTAGTTTCGTTTTGCAAGTGTTGTGTTATGATATCATGTGTGTTCTGTGTTTTCCGTTGCCATGCAAGTTACGAGGACGTAACTTCTTTTAAGGGGGGTAGTCTGTAACACCCCGTAATTTATCGGGTTTAAGAAATAATATAATAAAATAAAATAAATACGTATTATTAAATTATATTATTTCACATAGATAATTTTAAGAAATAAAGTAAGTTAAAATTTTAACGGTAACGAGTTTTATCGCGTACGAGGCTATCGCGTAACGTTTCTTTCTATTTTAACAATAATATAATAATGACTTAATTAATTAATTAAATTAAATTAAAAAAAAATAATAATTGAGAGGGGAGTGAAGGGGTGGCCGGTTGTTGTGAGGAGGAATGGGAGGAGTTTGTAACTCCTCTCATAAGTGAGTATTATGGCACATTAAGCTCACCTCTTAAGTGCCTATTAATCCTTAAGCATCATTTGAGTTTCCTCACTTTTCCTAAGCTTTCAAGGTGAACAAAATTCAGAATATTTTCCTCTTTTCTTGCTCTTGTTTCGGTATTCAAGAAGAAAAAAAAAAAAAAAAAAACTTTGTTCAATCCAATCTTCAAATCAAAGGGTAAGTAAGTTGAGTTGTTATTTATAAATTTTATTTATAAGAAATTCTAGTATGAGATTATATAATATTTCTTTCAATATGATGATATCCTATGACTTATTAGGAGGATTGAGTATTTTATATAAGTTTTCTTTAATAATCCTTTGATAAAATTGATTTGTTAAAAGGGTTAAATCATATTTCTGTTATGCAAAATTTTCCTTGATTTACATTCTTTAACAACGTTTAAATTTGTTATAAGAATAAAGTCTATTCAAATGTTAAATTGAATTTATTTTACGATTTATATTTCTCTAACAAGATTTTAGTTTGTTAGATGAAATTTTAAGTGTGTGGATTAAGTGATGTAAGTATCCATGAGTTTATAAATCCTTTAACAAAATTTGATTTGTTTAAAGGATTGTCCTTATATATATATGTTCGATTTAAAAAAAAAAAAAAATGTTGCTTTTATGATTCTCTACAAAATTTAAATTTGTTAAGAGGATCAAATATTTAATTTACTTATCATGGTTATGAAATTTTAAATGTTCTTGAAGATCTTGAGGATGAGTATGTCTTAAGTTGTTAGCCTTATGTTTTGATGATGGCTTAGATTGTTGATGGACTTTGTGTATTGCCAAATGTGTGGAAATATCAAGTGGTTGTGTGATAGGAAAATTGGTCTTGTTTGTTTTATTTTAGTAGAATGAAAATTCGGTTTCGGTTGGTGTGTAGATTATGAGATTTAAAAAGGATTTAATAATTCGAATAATAAAATAAAAAAAAATAATAATTAAAGTAAAAGGGGATTCCGGACAGCAACTGCTGCCTCGGTGGTGGCGCCCCGATCCGAGTGTCGGGTGTGTTTTCGTTGTTGTTTTAATTACCCGTTGCGTTAAAAACTCGTTAAACGCTTAAAATAATTAAAAATAGTAAATGAATGTTAGAAATTACGAAAATTGGTACCCAAGGTAATTGACGCGTTCCGAACGCAATGGCGAAGTCGGATTTTTCGTTTGAATTTTCTAATCTGTCCGAAATGGCCCTTAAAGTTTCTGGTCAGAATGTGGAATTTGGAACCTTTGGGAATTAGATGTAAACAATTAAAAATTATCTAGTCTTAGTGATATTTTGGCGTATGAGGTGGATTAAATGTGTAAACACGTCCTAATACGTGATCGTTTTGTGTGTGTGTTATTTAGGACCTCGATTCATAAGAGGGCGAAATTTCTGTCGTGTTTGAACTTCGTTGTTGCAGCGCTTAAAGGTACACGCTTAGACCATACTGTTTATGTGGTTGTGCAAGTAGTGTTGTTTCATTTCTAATCGAGGCTTATAAATCACATAAGGATTAGACATCTCAAATAATCTGAAGGAAATTAATTGGAAATTGAGAATTTGTGTGTTTGTCACCCAAAGGGGTTGACGTTTGGTTATGTTACCCAAAGGGGTTAAAGTTTGGTTTGGAATATTATAATTATTTGTTCCCATGGCAGTTTTGGATCATTACGGTCACCATGGGGGTATGCATACTTTAGCCTTTGGCGACCCGAACAGGACGGGCAACGTCTTAGGTCGGTGGTTGCCTTGGGATTAGCTCTCCCAAGTGTATTCCTCCAAAAATATTTAAATTTATACTTGAACGACCCGAACAGGACGGGCAACGTTACAAGTTGGAATTATCTAAAAATGAATGGTTTATACTTGAACGACCCGAACAGGACGGGCAACGTTACAAGTTGGGATTAATTAATAATAATGTATTAGAGCCTATGCATGCTAGGAAGAACAATGTGCTTGTTTTCAACCTGATTGATAATTGTATGATGTCTCTGACGTGTATTGGTTTGTTTCTTTGGAACCTACTATGTGTTGTCTTACGACGACTAGTAGGTTGATTGCAGGTGGGGTCAGGAGTGAGATCTCGACGTAGAACCCGTAATAAGCAAGACTATGTATTATCTTTTATATTAGATTATGAATAGACTATGTCTCTGTAATTAATGTAACAAAAGAGATAGTTTTCTTTTCGCTTCCGCTATTTCGATTAGTTTGTTTAGAGGCCTCTAGGCTCTCGAGTTGTACGTTAGAGTTTCCGCTGACTTATTACCTTTCACATTGGTCTTGCATTCTGTTTATCTATATTTCTTTATCGACGGAACGTTGACGGTCCTAGAGAAAAGTCTACTCTAGAGTCCAAAAAGGTGAACCGGAATTTGTATTTTCATATGGATTTTCGGGTCACTTAAACCGGACCGTTACACATGTTGTTTGATTTGTAATATATTTGATGAATGTATTGGAGTGATGAGTTTGTAATCCATTTGCTGATTGTTGAATTTGTTTACAAATTAATCGAATTGTTTACAAATTTTAAAACCCTAATTTTGTTAACTGCTAAATGTCGAACTTTTGAATGTCGAAAGCCTAATGTTAAGTGCTGGGTCATTTTCAATTGTTTATGTTAGTTTAATTGTTGAATATTTTCATGTTTTTTTTTCAGAATGTGTGAAAAAAAGTTCTTTTAAGGTTTCAATATAAAGGGCTTTCTGTAGACACTCATGATGATGATATTTGTAACACCCCGGCCCAACGGACCACCGGTGACTACTCATGAGATTGTAGACTGGCCCCACAAATCAACACAAGTCTTTCTAGCGCATTTTAGCCTCACTTGTGTGCGCCCGGGAAAACTTTTTAGAAGGTCACCCATCCTAAGATTGCTCCCCACCAAACACACTTAACTGTGGAGTTCTTAGCAAATGAGCTCCTAGAAAAGAAGATACACCTTGTTGATATGAGTAGTTTATCAATCCTTTTATAAGCGAAATATGAGTTATTACACTCACCCCCTCTTAGGAATACAACGTCCTCGTTGGACCGTAATTTCAGGATCTTTTTCTCCCGCTAGGTGCACTGAACAGACAATCAGCCACGGTCGCAGGGTTGCTCTGATACCATTTGTAACACCCCGGCCCAACGGACCACCGGTGACTACTCATGGAGACTGTAGACTGGCCCCACAGATCAACACAAGTCTTTCCAGTGCACTTTGGCCTCACTCGTGCGCGCCCGGAAAAACTTTCCAAGAGGTCACCCATCCTAAGATTTCTCCCCACCAAGCACATTTAACTGTGGAGTTCTTAGTAAATGGGCGCCCTAGAAAAGAAGATGCACCTTGTTGATATGAGTAGTCTATCAATCCTTTTTCAAGCTAAATACGAGTTATTACAATATTTACGTTAATTTGTTGGACCTAGTTCTTGGTTGGAAAAATGAATGTATGAATTTGGGTGCTACAATGCCTACAAACCCTTCATTTTGGTACTGTCACAAAAAAAGCTTGGTATGTAAAGAATGACAATGATTTGGTTGGAATGTTTCGTGATTCATTTGGGTTGGTGAGTTAAGTGTCGAAGATAACTTAAGGCAATTATAAGTTTTAGAAAAACCAGGTACAATGGAAAAGAGAAGGTTATGGAAGAAGCATGTAGTCCACAAAATGTACAACTTAAAATTCCTTTTAAGGTGCCAATAAGGAGGAGTAAAAGATTTGAAACACTGAATGTTAAGCCAGTTCCAGCCATTATATATGATGAAACTAAACCAAATGCACTTGATGAACTTAACCAAAGTCCAACTTTTGACACTAATCCAACACCACTTTACTGCATCATTCCCGCTAATCAGACAATCTAAGATTATGAAACAACAAGAACCAACTCCTCTAAGGCCTCTGTTGTTTCTACTATGAATATGAAGAAATTAGCTCTTACAACCGCTAAGAGAAAAGGGTTGACAAGCATGATTGAACAAGCTTATACATCCAAGACTAGTTTAGAGCATGGAGAGTAAGGTAGAAAAAGAGTAAGAAAAAGTTTGCAACATGCCAATTTTGATCACATTTCTGATGTTGATGTTGATGAAGATGATTCAAAGACTCTTCATTCAAAGTTGGGGATGATGATGACTTATCGTTTAATAGTGAAGTGAATTTAGATGAAGAGATAGAAAATAATGAAGATGATATTGAAATGTCAGATGATTATGAACCTTGAAAAGAGATTATAAAGTTTGTTTTGCTTTAAGTAATGTTAGGTATAAGTAAGTGGCAACTATGTAGTATGTTTGACATGTTAGAAGTGGTGATATTTTATACTTGGTGTAAACGATAACATTAAGTCTATTTCACTTTGTTTTTATAAATACAATACTTGTTTTGTAAAAACTTTCTTAAACCACTTTCTTTTGGAAATATAGAACTAGTGATATTATCAAAAATCTTTATGACAAATCCATTGCAAAAGTAGCTTATTTGTCATTATTTAATATACGAGTACATAAACAAAAATAAACTTTCCTTTTTTCATACAATACCAAACACCCCCATCTCTAGTACTAACTTAACAACTACTATGTTAGCATTCACTTAACAACCATAATACAGAGTAACCATACTTTTTTTTAGAAATAACAAACAAAAAAAAGGCAAATCACTAGTATTCACTTAACAAACTTCATTATAAGTTTCCCTTACTCTTTAATCTTACTAAGTAGTATTTGAACACCCCTTTGCAATTGAGTATGATCTTCATGAAGGTTGAACTCCCCACCATTCCTAATCAACTTCTTATCTCCAACCCATTTAAAAGATTGCAAAACTTACATTTGTAGTACATACGACCAGGGTTTGCTTTTGAATCTGAAACTCTAATCTCATCCAATCTTTAAGGTGTGCAATTATATTTCCTCGCTCTAATCTAAACCACTTTATGTAGTTGAATGTTTTGAAGAAGGAATCCTAATTTGATAGTAGAATGAGAATTGAAAAACTTAGGGTTTGAATTTTGGGGGATAAATGTGATTTGGAGAAAAAGCGGGAAAGTTAGGGTTTATGTTTTGGGCGAAATTCATGTTACTGATGCGATGTGATCTAGTGAAACGATTTAATAGGCGTACAGGATGCTTTAAGCTCCCTAAACTAATGTTTTTAAACTTTTTTGTGTAAAAAGGTCATGAAGAAAGAATTGGGTAAACTTTAAGGTAATTGCGTGTATTTTTTAAAATACTTTGATTACCACGTAAAAAACCCAATAACTCATGGTTACCACGTGAAATTTTCGATCCATATTAATTGTATTTTAGTGTTTTATTATTATTATTATTATTATTATTATTATTATTATTACAGGAGTTTTCCATCTCAAATCTCGATGTGATAGAGACAACGTACGGCATCAAATGACAAATCCTTTGACTATTTCTTAGGCACTTTGCCAATATTGTTCCTTCGCGCTTTGACATCTGATTTGGGTAGTTTTACTTCCAATTCTGTGATCTACTTTACTGTATGTCTGTATGAATAAAGGTACATATCGCATGAACAAAAATGAATTCCTCTTCTTTCTGTTCACTTCCATTGATCGCCATCACCTATTCATGTTTGCTCTACCTTGTTTCCGCAAGAGTCGGTGAATTCACCCCAGGTGATTCTCTTTCTTTTTTTTTTTTTTTTTTTTTTTTTTTTGCTAATTGAGGTTTCTTAGTGCCGTCATTCAATTGGGATTATACTTTGGAAGTGTCATGGGAACTTTTAATTTCTGAGTTTTTATGAATTGGGTTTGATTTTGATTTTGAATTTGACTTGTATATTCAGGTAGACGTTTGTTAGATGATGCCCATCATAAACCCAGGTATATATTTGAAGTTGCAAAGATTTTTTCTGGTTTTGGGTAAATTAGGGTCGTAATATGTATGATTATAGTAATAGATGATTGTTTTGTCAAGTATTAAAAGAGGTTTGAATTGTTCATGCAGTATTAATATAGAGGGATACATGAGTAATTATGAGTTAGAGAATGCTATTATGGCTTTTGGTGAAAGGTGCAGTAACATTTCAAGGATATACAGGTGATTGATGGCCGTCCGTCATATTTATTATTCTACATTTTTGGTGAATGATTTGTATTGAAAATTGCAATGTCATTCACACGGTGACAAAAACTTTGATCATAGAAAAGTTTTTGTTTATAATTTTTCATTACCAGCTAATATCATCTCTCTAAATGGTGATGCATTGAAATAAATTTTGTGAAGAAAATAAGATGATTGAAATAGAACAAGTATGCCATTAAACTTGTCAAGAGATTTGCTAATTAAAATTACCCTATTTTCCATTACCATTCTCACTATCTAACACCAACTAGCAAATGAGCCTTTTGTGTCAGCTTGATAGAGTATATAACATATCTTGAGGCTACAATATCAACTTGATAGAGTATATATCATATCGTGGGCTTGTGGCTACAACCATCAACCTAAGCTTTTAGTTGTAATAGCAAAATATATTATATATTCTATTTGTCAGTTTGTTTACAACTTTATGCAATGATCCTCTCATATGGAAATTTTCTGTTTGCCTTGTGAATAATTAAACAAAGATTTTGCTGACTTGAAGTTTGTTCTGTCTTTGAGGGACCGCTGCTCAGTATTGGAAGGAGTGTGAATGGATTTCCGCTGGTAGTGTTCTTTCTTGAACTTGTTCTTTTCTAGATGTTTGGCGTTTACTGATTCCTGGTTGGTTTGGTTTGATGCAGTGGGTAATAGAAATTTCTGACAATCCAGGGAGGGAAGAGCCTGAACCTGCATTTAAGGTGAGTTAATGGTATTTAGAGATCGAACTTCAAGTGTATGTTGTTTGAGACGAGGGGGTGCATCAACTTAAATTTTGGTGTTGTGCTTGAGAAGCAGGTTGGAGTTATAGGACAGTTGAATGATGTGTATTGTTCATTATGTTGTGTGACCTTTGGCCTTTGGGGCCTGTGAATTTATTTCTTGTAGGATGTTTTATGTGTTTGAAATTCGACTAATGTTACATAAGTTCTAATTTTCTAATTTGAGGTGGACCATGTGTTTGCTGCAGTTCATTGGAAACGTTCATGGGGATGAACCCGTTGGACGTGAGCTTCTGATACGTCTTGCAAATTGGCTGTGTGATAATTATCTGAAGGACCCACTGGTATTTCTTCTTACATTCTGGGGTAGGCAGTTATTCAAGTACCATCCTCATTTTCTATTTTAACAACTCTTTCAACACTCAAGAATCACAATACAATTCAAAAATTTCGAACTAAGAAAATCCATAAATAACCTATTTACAAATGATCAATCGAAATCAGTAGTACTACAAAAGCAGATCTAGCGTATGCTCAGAGTTGTCAATGCAATGAATTTACCTTCTTTTTCTACTTCGTATTTTTCAACTATAGCTAGCTAAATGATAACTAGATGCAAGTCGAGATTTTTGAGATATTGCTTATTAAAGAAAGGTGGAAATCACTCAACAATACCTTATGGTCATATTTCCTATATTGAAAATTTTTTTGAGTGAGAATTTCTGGAGAGGTTATCATCATCGCAAGGTTGGAAATTTAGTGTATAGGAAAGGAAAAGCCATGCTTAGAGATGTCACAACTCACAATACCCATTTGAATATTTTGTGCTCTTGGCAGCTTAGTTAATGAAAAAGAAACTAAAAGAGAAAACATAAATGAAATTTGAGGCCTAACGACTAAGGCTCTCAAAAAGATGCTTTATCTGATTTTCTCCGGGTTCCTGTATTAAAAGTCACTGTTTGGAGAATTTTTAGGTGCATCAAAGTTTTGTGTACAGTAAAAGGAATTTGGCATTTTAGTTTTGTTCTTTAGAATGCAATAGGGGAGCTAACAAGAGAGACGGTAATAACAAATTAAGGAGAACACCTGCGATATAGCTTTAAAACTTTAGATTGTGGCATTGAAGTTAATTGCTTGCTTTGGGTAATTGTTTTCACATATATTAATTAAAGTGAGAAAGAAAACCACCTGATATCACACTTGTTGACTCCATTCTCCCTTTCCTTGATAGCCTCTTATTGCAAAGTTCTTATTGCAAATTTTTTGGTTCCTTGATGGTAGGAATTATGGTATTATAAAAGAAGGAATTAATGCTACTCATGAAAGCAATTGAAAGAGGGGATGCGAGAAAATATATTGTCCACAACTTAAGTTGGCTAAGTGTAAACTTGTATGTCTCAATCTTTATGCCATTTTATTGGCGATGAATTAGGCAGGCTTAGATCTCTTACTGTAACTTTTAACGCGCTGAAAACTAAAACCTTTCTAAGATCCAATTACTGACACGAAATGAAACAATTTAATATTGAGTCGATATTTGATACATAGGTAAAATAGTATAACACGAGACAAGTATCACACGTGAAGTTCCTTTAGTGTTGTCGTATAAGACCACGCGCCTTTTAAGAACCTTTCTCAAAATGATCTTGTGTGCTTGCAACTCTTTGTATATTAACCTTACTTTTCCTTTAAAAAGATTTAAGTGTGTCCAACTCAAAACATAAATTTACCCACATCAATTGGATAGCTACGTCATCACTAAATCACAAAAGTGAGAAGCTCAACACACTCGCATCATATAGCCTCTTTCCCATTTATCTTACTAAATGAATGTGAAGACCTTTACTTCAATATTTTAGGTTATGCTGTTTGGCATTACATGAGCAATAAAAACACAACAAATGCATTGGTAACAACGGTTATGGTGATAATCAAATAAGGACTAATTCCTCAATGAACACCTAACATAATGCCGATGATAAGATACTTTAGGGATGTTACCAATTCAATCTAGGACTTAAATTGGCCATTATGCTAAAAGGGGGAATGTGACTAAAATTTAATTCAACTAGATTAGTCACATGAACCTAGACTTATATAAGTCCAAACACATAGACACATTAGTTCTTTGTGACCTACTAGGTTTAGTGACATTAAGCTTGGAGCCTTGGACTATTATTAAATAAAAGTCCAATGACGTTTATTGGTCTCAACTCTCAAGTGATGGCAAAATCGGCGGGTGGATGCGGTATGTCTTCTCCATACTCATAGCTGCATAAAATTTCCCTACCCACCATGGAGGGTAAAATTTCATACTCACGTCTGACCACCTAATTATGCATTCAAACACATCCTCAACCACTATAACCATATCCATCATGGGTACCCACCTTATACCCGCCTCACATTCACTCCAAGTCCGCATTATGTACTCCGTAAATCTTCACAAATTTAATTTTACATCTATCTTTGTTTAAACCATGTAATAAAATAAAATTAATATCCTTAATTGTTTGACAATAATTTTTAATAAAAATATACAAAGTTGAAATAAAGTAATACATTGTAATACTTCAAAAAAAAGTAGTATATCGTAAATATAGGGCGCTAGCCATGGGGTGGGGCATGTGGGTACTGGGTAGGACGAGTAGGTATGGCTTTAGGCGCCTGGGCGGGTGTGTATGGGGCAGGTAAGACCTTATACCCTCCACCTACCCATTACCGAGGACTTTTATATCTATATCCACTCGCTACCCACTAAATTTATACCCATATCTGCCCTAACTGGGACGGATACGGGGCGAATTTCACCTGCCACCATCCCTATTGGTCTTCAGTAGAATTAAAACATAAAAGTTACTCAACGTCAACTAAATTAATGTTTTATTTATACCAACTTAATTACATTTAAAAAATCAAAAAATATCCACTTGATTGTATTTGATGCCTTGTATGCTATGTCTATATATTTTATCTATTTAGCCAACTAATTAAATATGGTTCATTAACGTACCCGTATAGTGTAAAATGGCTCTTATATCATGTGTCTTTCTTATTCATGTGAAATGGTTGATTCGACATGCATTCAAGGGTCAGTTAACTTCTTTGTTGTATCTACATAGCGAACTAACATGAAAATGAGAAAAGAAAGTCAATTATAGTTTGGTAATTTAAAGTGTCCTGTGTTCTCAGGCTGATATGATTATCAAAAATGTACACCTTCATATACTACCATCCATGAACCCTGATGGATTTGCTCTGAGAAAAAGAGGGAATGCCAAAAATGTTGATTTAAATCGAGATTTTCCTGACCAGGTATGTTTTAGTTTTTAACCCTTGTTTTTCTTTTGCGGTTGCCATATGGAAAATAGAATTTTAAACCACAAGTGTTTTATTTAAAATACAACACTACTATTTTTATTTTTGCAAAGAGTAAAATTCAGTAAAAATAAGTTCATTTTAGTAGAACTGGAATCAAGTCCAGTATAAAAATAAGTCACATCAGTAAAATTTAGTTATGACACAGAAGAAATACAGCTGTAATCAGGAAAAGCAGCTTCCGTTTAGTATCTTTTTTTCAATTTGGCAAAGATAAGGAAGAAAACAGGCCTTAGAAAATTCTTTTTCTTGGGTGATTGGTTTTTATTGGGGGACCTAATTTGCTAACTTTACACTGTGATCCAAACTCCAAAAGAATTGAATGGTAAGTGCAAGTGGTACACATTTGAATTGATTTGTCAAAAAGAAAGCACAGACTTGTATTCATTATCATACAAAGAGTTAAGTAACACTCTGCCATATCACTTAAACACGAGGCACGTGTGTTAATTTATCTCCGAAGGCATATGTTATACTTGCAAGTCAAATGTTCTACTTCTGTTCTTTGCCTGGCATCTTTGGTACCATAGCTTAGTCAACAAATTTTAAAAAGTTACCTGGCATCATTTATAGGAAATATGTATCTTTTGCATACATACAACAACGACAATAAAATTTCATTATCCCAATGTCACTATCTTTTGCACAAATATTTCTAGAAATTGAATATTTTTCCTTTTGGTTGGACTGGGAAGTAGTTTACACTCTGTGAATTCCATGGAAATCAGGGTTTAGGGTATTCACTGTTTTTGTAGTTCTATTTTGGAAGATGATGAAGCATGGTATTTTTACCCCTAATTTGTTCTATTTATTTTTCGACTATCAAAATTCTTTTTAAATATTAACTTGTACGATAGCTGCAAAGTTATGGATTTTATGATAATGAAATTGTCAATGGTTTTTGATCTTGACATGAACAGTAAATAAGTTATAATCCTTTTTTAAAATAAAGGTATTTTTCATGGACAAACTTCTCTTTGTTATACTTAATCTCTTACTTCCGAGTCTCCAAAATGTTGCTCCACTTCACTTGGTTTACTAAAGTAAGGGGAACGAGTTGTGTTAGTGATTAAATGGGTAAATGGGGAGAAAGAGAAAATTGTGAGAGCAAGTAGGACATTTTTTCCGAATAGGAAAGTGGAACAAATAGCTACAATCAACAATTACCCAAAATTTGAAATTTAGAGCAACTCTTTGGGATTCAAGAAGGAAAGATATGGCTTTTCATGGCAAAGCAGTTACATTTTGGCCTTTTCTTTTTGTTGAAGCATTGTTGAAATAATATATATTTATGGTTGATATTTTGATGATGTATTAGTTCTTTGCTACAAATGATTTGGAGGATGCAAGGCAGCCTGAAACAAAAGCAATAATGCGTTGGATAAGAAGGATACAGTTTACGGCTTCTGCCAGTTTGCATGGGGTAATTCCTTGTTTCCTATTGTACCTTTCATAAACTGTCTACATTATTACACTCATGCACTCCTGATTAACATTAATTGTATTTAGTTATATTTCATAGTACGTTTAGGTTTTTGAGGTTTATGAAAAGTTTATGCTCATTTGATTGACACTAAAAAACTTGTTTTTAAGCTTTCTTAGTTGATCTAGGGTAATTTTGTGGAGACTTCCAAAAGTTTGTATGTTCGTATTTCGTTTGACCTAGGCTTTTTGACTATCATTGGAAGCATGTTTGGGCTACATAGTAGCTCATGAGCTGTATTATATACGTCTTTTATTGCTTGTCTTGGAAGATCCTTGAACTATAAAAAGCTGCTGGTAAATTCAGTGGAGGTGTAGGTTCTTAGAAACTAGTTTCCATTGAACCTATGATTGATGCACAGATCTAAAGATTTTTTTTCTTTGTTCACTTTCTATACTTGTTAGTACACGAGAACTGAGTTAATTATGTGAGTCATTTGATTGTTATATGAGTATGATGATATGATCAACTGATCAAGACAGGTTTTAGCGTTTGTTACAAAAAAGGAGTCTGGTTTTAAGTTCTAACTCTTTTCCAATATACTTACAATTTGAGATGAAGAACATTATAATCATGCTTCTTTTTTGTATTTTATGAAGAGAATCTTATATCTGTCATATCCTGAACCTGGCCAAAAGGCCCAGTCAAGTTTATCTAGTATGAATTAGGAGGATGTGTGTTTGGCATTCTTCTTATCTAGTGTGGCTTAGCAGCACATGCACATTTTATTTGAGTCTCTAAAAATTATCCCATGTAAGTAAGCAATAGAACAACAAAGGTCTAGTTAATAATCATTGCGTTTAATATTCAAATGCATAGAACTAATATATGCAATTATACAAACTGTCTCTTGCTCTTCCTCCTTGCACCTATGTTAACACCAAAATTCATTGTTTATCTTTCCTTGCAGACTGTCTCATCTTTTACCAACATCACCCTTCTTATTGTTTTACTTTATACCCTAAATTGCCACAAACAAATTGAGTTTTTATCTCCCTTTACTATGGTGCTGTACTTACATTGCTTCATATTCTTCCCCGCAGAAGGCAGGGATTTGCTACTTGAGGTTGCATAATCTGAAAATTTTCTTTGGCTTGCCAGTTATTAGTTCACATTTGCTCTTACAATGTGTTCTTCCTAACTTTTGCAGGGTGCTCTAGTCGCAAATTATCCTTGGGATGGTACTGAGGATAAAAAGTAATGTTTACTTGATTCCTTCTACTGATAGATATCTGCATTCTGAAACGCATTAATTGTTCATCATCTAATATGATTTATGTGCACTTTTAAGTAAATCCTTGAGTACTTAATCACCTGTTTTGGCCAGCTTACAGCGTCTATTTTATGTTTGATGGTGCACACATCATTTATGTGTTATTGCTAGCTAAGTATCTGTTTTGCTTTTTATCACAAGTAACTCAATCTTTTAAAAAGTTTTTAGTGTAGACGTCTTTGAACTTGCCTGAGAGCAATCATGAAATTTAGGCTTTTACTAATTATGAATTGAAGTCTGAAGACTCCTCTGTGATGAATCCCTTAGTCTTTTTGAAGTAATGTAATTTCTTATGTTTTAAACCAAAATAGGATATCTGGTTAGTTTTCTTTACATGACATGGAAATGTTTTCTGATCCTATCTTGCAAGTCTTTTCTGACTATTATTTAGCTCCTCTGACTTGCATTTCAAGAGAAAGACTGCTACAATAATCCACCTTTTTCCTCATATACAAGGGATTTTTTTATTTATTTTATAATGTTTGTTCATTCTCGGTAAAGCTAAACATATATATTGCTTGAACCTTGACGTAGAGGTTCAAGTGTCGATGTGTAACGCTCGGGATATGGTTTCGGGTTCAGTCCTAGAAGCAACCTCTTGCAGAAATGCAGGGTAAGGTTTGACTACATTACGCCTATGTGGTGAGAGATTCTTGCTCTGTGAGGATGCTCTCTGCACCAGAGTGTTCGTTTATTAAATTATGTATTCTTATTTATGTGAAGTTGCACATGATGTTTGCTATCAAGGGTCAACAAAAAACAATAGATTTATTATTTTAAGGGTAAGGTTGCGTATATTTGATGCTCTTAAACCATGATTAGATGGGACCGAGAGTCTCTAATGACATTGGTGTAACAGAATATGTGTATACAAGTCTTTTATGTGTTTATGTCCAGATGACATGGACTGAGGAAATTTGATCATGGAATTAAATTAGCATTGTATGGAGGAAAGTCCTAAATTTCGGTAAACAATGACCACCCATCCTGGAAAAATCTTCTCAGCCTGTCTGGACGCCACCACGTCGGTCGCGAATCACGTTTTCTTTTCGGTCTGCCTTTGCTTCCAATTCTTGACACTCAATCTTATGAATCCTTTCTAGTTGCCACCATTTTGCATTCTCCACACACAAACCCAACAAGCATAGGCTTGACCGTCTTTTGAAACAATCATATGTATGCCCCTGTCATGATTTTTTGTGTGACTATGTTTTTTGAAACCTCTTGCCACAGGCTGTATGTCTCTCTATGTTGCAATATTTTTTCAATATCTTGATTTTTTACTAGATGTTAGACAATATTAAAATTTTTTAATTATTTTTCTTTCAAATTTCAATTTAAATTTTCTGGATTGAATGCTTACACTTGTTATAAACCAGGAAGGAATACTATGCAAGCCCCGATGATGATGCATTTCGGTTTCTTGCAAGTGTCTATAGTCATTCTCACTACAACATGTCCAAGAGCAAAGAGTTCCCTGAAGGAATTACTAATGGAGCAGCTTGGTGAGCCTTGGTCTTCAATTTGTTAACTTATTTTGTAAATCCATCTTCTGATTTTTGTATTACACTTGTACATATTTAAATCGACTTTGTTCACTAAATTAATGAAGGTATCCTATCTACGGTGGTATGCAAGATTGGAACTATATACATGCTGGTTGTTTTGAGTTGACATTGGAAATAAGTGACTGCAAGTGGCCTAATGCTAGTGAGGTTAGATACTTTTTCTTTCATTTTCCTCATTTTCTGTAATCAGGTTATTGGGTTCAAGAATCTGTATTGGCTAATTTCTCTTCACAATGTTGTTTCTGTATTTCATATAAATTTTCTGAGTATGATGGTCTGTTCTCTGACTGTGCAGCTGTCAACTTTATGGGAGTATAATAGAATGAGCATGTTAAATCTGGTGGCAACCACTGTGAAGGTATTTATTTCTGTATCTTTCTTGTAAGTAATCATTGGTAGGAACTGTAGCCTTGGATGAGGTACTGAGAAGCAAGATCAAATGATGTAAATCAGTTTTAAGATGAGTTCTGATTTAGCGTCAGCAGTGAACTTATTTAGGATATGTTTTTCTCATCTTTCTCAAAGTTGTATAATATCTCTTGCTGAAATTGATACTTGCAGTTTCTTGAGTCTGAACTGTATTGCAATATAGGAGGGCTTATATTTTATACTATAATTATGTCAAGGTATTCAGTCAAATGATTTTACTAACAATGACAATACTATAAACAAAGGCATTAAAAACATTCAATAATCAGTAATCACCGACATAATACCATAGTATACTAATACTATGTCATCAATAAACAATATGCACCATGGAACTTCTCGGTAGATAGGTCTTGTCATCTCATCTAGGACCATTACACATAAAAAAAAGGCTCAAAGAAGAATCTTGATGTAGACTAATCGTGATTGGAAAATCTTTATTCACTCCTCCACATGTCCTAGCATTGCTTTGTATTTACTCATACGTATCTTGGACTATATGATAATATTTATGGGATATATCTTTTTTGCCGTAACCCACCAAAGTACTTCACGTGGTATTTTGTCATACATCTTCTATTCAGTATATCAATAATAATCACAATATCACATGCAAATCCCTTTTATTAATCCTATAGTACCCCGTTTGGTGAATAACTTCTGGGTAGATCATTGTAGAAACCAATTTGGTTCAGGTTCAAGCATAGTGTAAAAATGTGGTAAGAGTCACGGTTACGGTAACGGACACAGTGATGCAGTAATGGGGATGATACGGTTATACCACTCATCCATATACCACTCATCTATCAAAGCATTCGCACTTTTGCTATTCCCATCTTTTAACTATGATCTTTTTTAAAAGCCCAACATTCGGATTCACATAGTATCGCCGATCTAATGGCTGTTCGATAAAATTTGCCCTATAACTTTAAGGGCACACCTCGATAACATGATATTTCACTAGCTGCTCTCCATTTTTTCCACCCACGCTAAATTCTATGGGTCACATCTTTTTGGATCTCCCTACTTCTCTGAAATATAGACCCAAGGTACTTGAAGCATCCACTTGAAGCGATTTCTTTCTCTTCTATGCCTCTCTTTATCTCGTTTGTGCTAAAATTACACTCCATGTACTATGTCTTGCTTCAACTTAATTTGAAACCTCGTGACTCTCTTTTCTCCATCCTTTTAACTAAACATTTACCCCATCTCTGGTCTCATCTATCAAAACAATGTCATCAGCAAGAAACATGCACCAAGGCACATCTCTTATATCGATCGAGTTATCTCATCTAGTACCGCCGCAAAAAGAAAGGGGCTTAGGGCCAAGCCTTGATGAAGGTCAACTCTGGTTGGAAAATCCTCTGTTGCCGCTCCACATGTCTAACATTTGTCTTTACTTTCCAATACATATCTTCCACTATATTAATGTAGTTCCTGGAAATCCCTTTTTTTTTCATTGCCCGCCAAAGTGCTTCTCTTCCTGTCTAGTCGTATGTTTTTTCCAAATCAATAAAAACCATGCGCAAGTCTCTAATGTGGAGGTACATCTCCTCATATGTATTTGTATCACTCTTTCCCATAACTTCATAGTACGGCTCATGAGTTTTATTCCTCGATAGTTAGAGCAATCTTGGACATATTTGTTCTTGTAAATAGGCACTAAAGTACTTCTTCTCCCATCATTGGGCATGTTTTGTCCTCCAAAACTTGTTGAACAAATTAGTTAGCCAAGACACTCCAATCGTCCCTAGGTATCTCCATACCTCAATAGGTATACCATCTGGACCAACCACTTTCTTTAGCTTCATTTTCTTTAATGCCCCAACCACTTTTGATTTTTGTATTCTTCGCATAAATTCTCTATTTTCATCTAAGAGAATGCTTGTTTTGTCCATTACAACATTTCCTTGTTCTCCATTAAATAGCTCATCAAAATACTCCCTCCATCAATCCTTGATGTTCTTGTCTTGAACTAGAATGTTCTTGTCCTTGTCCTTAATATACTTCAGTACCCCTATGTCATTAGTTTTTGCTTGCCTCCTCTTTGCCCTCCTATATACATCTTTTTCTCCTTTTTTAGAATCTAGTTTGTCAAACACCTCTTTAAAGGCTTGAGTAGTTTGTAAAAGGCTTAAAATGGTCCTTCTGTATATCTGAAATTTCTGAAAATAACACCAGTCACTGTTTTTGATAAATAATTATTTTTAATTTTCTCCATCATTAGAAGGATCTTTTTTGATATGTTTTTCATTTGACAGACTGGAGTTCATGGAAGGGTTTTCTCAGTGGATACCAGGACGCCCCTGCCAGCCATTATTGATATCAATGGAATAAATAAGTCGGTGAGTTCCTTGCTGACTGTCTTGTAAATACCCTTTAAAATACTTTTTAGATAATATAGGGGATTTTTTTTATTCTTAATTTTTAATATCCTCTTCTTTTCCTGTATTTTTTTTGTAAGTGATTTCTGAAACTTTTACTAGATAATTCTGTTTTGGGGGGGGTTTTTCGTCTCCTTTCTTTTCAATCATTTAGATACATCATCTCTACTATTTCAATAATGGCAGTTTGAATAGTTAGGGATACTTGGAATGTTACTGCCTCTGTCGCCTTGAATTTACTACATATGCTATAGAAAACTCTCACATTATAAATGCAAGTGTGGAAAATTCAATGGAATGGATGCATCAACTCACATCGTCTGTGGTCTCATATTAGGTGGTTGTTTTCGTTGTTTATTGAAGTTAACGTTATGTTCAGTTTCCTAAAAAGTTTGGTCTATGTGATTTTGATTTAGTATTCAGATTATTGGTTTTTCAAAATAGAAAATGATGTTTGTTTGTGATCTATAGTTCAATATGTTCTGTTTCATTTGCTCATGCTATAAAAGCTTTGTCCAATTTGTCTTCAACAGCCAAAAACCCTCGTCCTCTGAATTTTGAAGGATGAGTACTGGCATTTGTTTTTTGTCTTTGCCTCTGGCTTCCTTCCATTCCAGTCTTGTACTGATAGGAAAGCAATTATTTTAGGTTTTATCGGGACAGTTTTCGTATTGGTTCTTGGTTTTGTACTTCATATTCTTCTTCTGATATGTTTTACATAAGCATATACTGATTGATCATATCATTTGCTGTCCCTCTTTAATCTTCTGAGAATATGTAATGGTGCTTTGTGTCCCTTTTGATTTCACCACAGGTAAAAGCTGGACGCCTTTTTGCTGATTATCATCGTTTACTTGTACCTGGGGTAAAATACCAAGGTATTACATCTCGAACCATTATGCTGTCCTTGTATCCCTAAAATAGTTTCACGGGCCATTGTCACCTCACTGAAAAGAGCAAAGTCACTTTTGTATAAAAGCAAACAAATAGCTCGAAAACTGAACCATTTTCTTAATGCATTTTTCCTTTTATAAACTATGGGAGCTTATAACAGTAAAAGCTGTTTTCTTAGGGCCTATTTGGTATCATTTGTAGTTTTTACTTTTTGTTTTTATAATCTTCTGCTTGAATTCGTTGAACAAAGCATTATCACCTCTCCGATTTTCAACAATCACCACATTACTATAAGGATGGTTGCCTACAAAAGGTTGAAAATATTTATAGATATATCATCTATAATATATATGATCATATAGTAATCAATTAATCATAGTTAAAAGATATGAATATGGTAATATAAATTGGCTATTAGAAAATGTATATAATAATTTTTTTTATATATAAATCAGTTAATAATGAAAAACATTAAATCCAAGAATCTGGTGAGTGGTGATAGTGATACTAGATTTTTGAATATTGGAAGCCTGATGAGCTCATAGAAAATGATTAAGGTTAATTGGCTAAGTTTCTGGAGCAAATAGTGAAAGGAGCATTGATTTAGCAAGGTGGAGTTTTATATATGTAACTTTCCGAAAAAAAAGCTAACAATTCACATTGCGATTGTCCGATAAATGAGTCATGCCGCGTCCTTGACATCACGACTGTTACCGCAATTGCAGCGATAACCGCTAATTTATCACTAACAAGGGTAAGGTTGCATACATTCAACCCTCTTAACCTCACGCTTACATGGGAGCTACTTGATGGCATTGGGGTGATGGAATGTTGTGTTGATCTTATACTCTCTACATCCCATGTTCTTGAGATTTACAATAGCGTTCGGAGTGCGGGGAAAATGATAAGTAAATAAGGAAGAGAGAATGAAAGCTAGATATAGTAACAAAGAGAGTGGAATCAGGAATGAGGATCAATAGGGAGTACCTAAAAAGGAAAGTGTAAAGAACATAGTGGTTATGGAATGGAGCAAGTATAGAAGCTTCACTATAATACTCTTGCGGATAACCTGATAATCTAATATTCGGGTGGATTTAAAAAGATAACTCTAATATAAGCATCATGCAAACTTATGATCATATCAAAATCATAATGAAAATGAAACTTATCGTTCTGTTTTTCTTCTGACCCTTTTTTCCTGTTCATGTGTTGTCAAAGCGTCAAGCGACTGAAGTTTTACCTTATTGTTTCCATGACAGTTACGGCTTCCAGTCCGGGTTACAAATCAAAATCCACCACTATATTTCTTGTGGAAGAAGCCACGACTGCAGATTTTATTCTTGAGCCAGAAACGAACAACGCGGGCAAAATAGTAGGGTCTGGCTGTGATTGTTCTGGCAACTACAAAAATAGGCTGGAAATGGTTGATATTCTTGCTCACCCTCAAATGGAGATTTCTATGGTCATTATTGTGGCACTAGCATTTCTTTTGTTATTGTATAGAAGAAAACTCTGTTTGAGCTTCCCAAAGCATAGACAAGCCTTAGGATCAAAAAGACCGACTGTGGTATGATCTCTTCCTTTCCTTCTTTTTCTCTATGCTATGTGCGAATAGGAGGAAACGGAGAGAATAGAAAGGTTGGGGAATGAATGTATGTCATGTCCTTCATTTGGATAATAAGAATGAAAGGGGAAGGAAATGAAGGGAAGGAATCGGAGGGGAGATTTTCTTAATATCTTATACTAAACAAATCTTTTTTACATCGGAGAATTTGGAAGGGAACACATCAATCTGCTTTCCCCTCACTTTCCCTCCTTTCTCTTACATTCCTTTCTTTATCTTCCGTAAATGTTATCCAAACATTCTAGTAACGAAAGAAATTGTGTAATATAAATTTTTATATTCAAAAAGCATTTTTTTTATTGTGAATCTCATGATATTTTTGTTAACACTTTGAAATTCAAATATTAGTTTCAGTACACATTATTCCTTGAAATAAGGTGAAGCAGTAATAAAACAGTAGAATTGCAAAAAAGAATGAAACAAAAATATTATTACTGAACTGTATTACAGTGGTCAGCCCTACAGACACCGTACTATCGGTAGGACTGTTTTCCCCACAGGAGTCGAGATTAATTCTTGGCTGTGCTTCTGTGATCTGAAGTCGGGTTTCATCGTAGGATTATTGGTTATGTCCTAGTATTTCCCTGCTGCTTCACTGGTGGCTGATAAGAGTGTGTATGGAGTCGAGTAATCGTGGGATTTGCCACACCAGTGATGTTTCCGCATAAGATTGAGTGTTGATTCGTATCATCGTAAAAAAAACTGTTATAGTTGTCGGCGGATCTGTATAAGATACGCACGAATACCCTTTCCGATGGAGCTTTTTGTCTCAGTTTTCATAGTCGAATGTCTAACGTGTTGGCCAAGGGTAGACATAACCATCTAATGTCTCTTTGCCGTGGCATTCTTCTTCCTTTAGACCGAGATGAGGGATGGAGTATGCCTTGGAGTTTCCATAGACAAGGTCTGATGAACTAGATCATTCTTTTCTAGTAATAGAGTTTTGGGTCTGAATTTTCAACCTCTTATTATCTTGATTATGATAATTTACGCTAAGCCTTTTTCGAATATTTTTGGGTCTACCAAATGTTGAAGATTCTGTCTTAAGGAGTGCATATTCTTTCTATGTGTTTCCTTGGAGATTTGTTTAAATAATTTTGTAAGATGGTGGTCGCATCTCACAATGTGAATTTTAAATATTAGTATAGGATAGACCGAACAATCATCTCTATGCATGTTATACATTAATAGGGCTTTTAGTTAAGTAACATGAGTTGTAGCCTAGGCAGGTGCGAATTTAAATTCTCCCACTAATTTTGTGTTAGAGAAGCAATTGGATGCCCCCGAAAACATGGTGCTTTGGTTAATTACGAATCAATTATGGACCGTGGTGCGAGTTGGTCCTTACAAGCAAAGGGAGAATGCGAAATAATGCTTTTGGTAGGAGGTGGGAATCAAACTTGCTTATAATTCATTTTACTATCTTAATATCGGCTCATGATCAAGGTTATGGTTTTGCCAATTTGAACCTTAACCACATTATTAAGTTGTTTTATCGAAAAAGTTGATATTCCCCAGTTTTTAGTCTCATTAAAATTGTTATACTCTAAATCCATCTTTTTATTAATAATAAATTTGGGTTGACGGATAAAAAGATATGAAAATTGCAATTTATAGATGATATAAAAAGAATATAAAAATGTGTTCACGAGGATTAACGAGAATGAGAATCACTTTTAAAAGGAGAGCATATTTGGACAGAAAATTTAAATAGCGAGATCATATATAGCCAATTCAATTGAACAGTTTAAGTTTCTTTTATAGAAGATTTTATGGAGAATCTTATTCTCCTAATTAAAGTTACACAAATTAAATCCTTCTTAGTTGGTATCTGGCAGATTAGACAGCAAAAACTTAATTACATATTAAGGGTGGCTTTTTACAATTTCAATTCCACTTGCATTGTTTGAAGTTTAGATTTTAGTATGATCTGATCGTCTTTTTGAATTTACTAAACTTTTCAAAATCATATGCTACAAATTTAAAAAGACTAATAATTTAAAAGTCAAATGATATGATATGACCCAATAATGCATCAATTATATTTGTCATTCACAAGATAAGACTATAAGAGTATCCTTGTTTCTCTTTTCAACAATATTAGTTTCCATCTCATGTATTGGCCACTTGACATTTCAATAATTTGATCATTTCATGGGTGTCCGTACTCTTTATCATATGTAGGTTCATCTAGCTCTTTGATTGAATGTCTTTTGGGTTTTTACTTTTTATCAATCAAAATAAATAAAAATTATTTTTGGTAAATTATTTTTGAGTTAAAATTAAATTTAGACATATATTCATCATTTTTGCTAACATCTAATTTTAACCAAACATCTTACAATTTAACTTATACAATTAACAAAAAACTGTTTCTATCAGTCGGTCAAATACGTCAATAAAACGAGCCAACAACTTAACAAACACCTTAATGTTATCCAGGGCTATATTTTTGGGGAATTTAGGCTAGTTAATTTAAAAAACATGAGTCAACAAATAAATATTTTGTTGAAGAAACTGCGATTCATTCATGGGAATACATTACATACTTTGACAAAGTTGACAAGGTACTTGTAGTTTACTCCTACAATTTACAAAACCATTATCAAAAAAGCCTAAGTGAGCATGTATTTCAAAACGAAGAAAATATATATTATATTTTACAAAGACCCAAAAATTTACAAAATTTTTGTGACTTAGATCACTAACTTAATTGATTTTGCACGCTTTCAAATTTAGAAACCATTTTCGCCATCATCACGACAAACTGCATAGGGACTAAGGACTTGAGACTTCTTTAACCAATATTGTTCCAACCTCTGTCTTGCATATTCCTTGTAATCGAAATCGATATTATTCACGTAGGCCTGTCATCAAAAATTGATGTCAATACCTTACTATACTTTCACTCGTATACATATTAAGGTATTTGGCAAAATAGCATGTTGGACGACAAAAATGCGTACCGAAATGATGCCCCATAAGCCCCAAAAGAGATGATTTGCAAGAGAGTATTTGTCAACATCTTTTAGCAAGTTTTCAACTTCACTATCACTAAGGTCGTCTCCTGTGAACCGTAGGATAATACATCAATAAATTTATTGATTGGGAAACAATACAAATCAATTTGATTCTAAATGTGATGTACAAGTAATGAATATTGTTAAGGAACCAATTCAACTAAAAACTTTAAATAGTTAAGACTCCAAATATATTATATACTCTAAAACGCTCCTTCACATGAGAGCCCATTAGGAGTGTGGATCCTGGCTCTAAATATTCCACATTAAATCAGGGATGGTTGAGATTCGAACCTAAAACCTCTTGTCACATTGCCTTTTCATACCATGTCAAGGAACAAACTCAACCAAAAGCTTAAGTTGATGGTTGAGGCCCCATGATATGTTATATACTCTAACAACTAATCCCTTTGAGTTTGCACCATATGATTGCAAACTCAGAGAAAAAAGGAATAAAAATGTTTATTTTGGTCATCAAGTGGATTTCGAATCAAATATTTTGGAGTAATTGCCTTGTATCCACATTAATTTTCACATAATTACAAATCCATTTTTAAATCAGGATCGATTACAAGTTCAAACAAAATATCAGATTGTAAGTTCTATTTTGAACACCTCTTAGTCTCTGACAAGAATATATGCTAAATTCCAAAGAAATTGATTCGATTGACAGAGGAATCAGACATGAAATATCAGGTTGAAAAATCTTAGTAGATAGAAATGTCAATTTGTTCCTAGTCAGATCCAGCTATGAGTTAACATTGTTTTTGGTCAGATTCGTGAATTGGCCCAATTTGAACAAATAATTGCTTCCCAACAACTTGAAAAGGCCACAACATTAAATTTGAAGACTAACCTGATGAGCTCAAATATGCCTGGATAAATCTTCGACGTTCCTCTTCATCTGTCGATTATCGTAGGACGTAAAACAAAATGTTAGTACTGATTCTCGATGGAGCCAAAGATTTATAGAAGTAACGTTTTAATGTGCACACCACCTTTAAACATACTATCCCGATAGTTATATTAAGGTTTATTTGGCAAATGGTTGTCGATATAGACTTGTAGTTGAATTTGGTGAACAAACCTGGGTATTTAGTGTAATCCAAAATATGAGGTTGATCAGTATGATAATTGGCAGCCATTTCTGAAAAGTGATTAGCAATATCATAGGCAATGGGATTATAGCTTGCATATTCATAATCCTGCATAAAAATGTAAAGAATAATGCATTAGAACTGTAACATACAAGTAAATTGTTGGAAATTCTCCTAGGTGAGAAAGATCCCACATCACTAAATGATTAAATTGCAGACTTGCATATAATATTAGATGGGTAATTCTCGTAATATCATATGATTTTGAGAAAGAGTGAACCTCATCAAGTTTATGTTGTTAACACTCATTACCCATGAGTTTATGAGCCTGAGCCCACGGGCCTATTGGCGGGTATTTCCACATAATTGGGCTCACGAGGTGATTATATGACAAATTGTTACGGCCTAACATAAATCAAGTAAAGTTTTAAGAGAAGTGATTACAATAAGAGTGACAAATTTAGTCTCTTCATCCATCATGATATTGCCATATTGCAAATCATTGTGGCAAAACCCAAGTTCTTGATCATGTTGAGTGAGTTCCTTCTCTAACAGCTGGATTTCATCGTCTAAATGATCTAATCCAAACTCTTTGATGTCTGCTAACGAACATAAACTCTTCGCTTTCCTCAGCCAACGACGGAGTCTTGTCCATAAGACCACTGTTTTAGTGCCTGGCATTTCAAGCTTGTGAAACTCTCTCATCTTTCCTGCTATTAGGCCTGATATTTCTGGGTCCCTTAGATCTTCTGCTGATAGAGTCTGCATTCCAAAAGCCAACAAAAATCTATGAATAACTATTTAAATCTTAACTATAACACAAGTTCACCTAGGGGCAAATTAACGATACTGATATAGGATGGCCGAATAGTAAACACATCTCTGCACGTTACACTGTGTTAATGAGTTTTTAATCAAATGCCACGAGCCAGCTTAGGTGGGTCTCACTAGGTCCTTTCGGGCTATAATTTCCCCGATTTCTCCCATAGATAACTTTGTACAACTCTTTTCATTATAATTATTTTCATTTTAATTAGGGGCGAATCCAGCATAATAACATAGGATGAGTCATATGTTCATATTTATGAGTATCTAAACTAATTATGTAATCATTTTTCTGTGTTATATGTTATAAAATTGAATATTAATAAGATTTTTAATTAAACGACTATGCTATTATGAGGTTAAGTCATAAGTTCACCCATGGTGAGAATTGAACATTCTATTTTAGCTTATGTGGAAAAAGTGTGAATTGATAAAGTCAATTTTGTTACATTTAGTCAAATAAGAAATAGTAATTGTTACCCTTTTCGTGAGATTAGCATGCCAATTAACTAACAATAACAAGTGGGCAATGCTCAATAATAAAGAATTATAGAGTATCCACAAGATTGTTACATTTATCTACCCAATACTTAAATAACAAAAAGATCACAATGAGAAAACACAAAAAGTCAAACTTGAATAAACACAACATGGAAACAAACTAGAAGCAAGCTTTCTTTTCCCAATCCACCTAATTAAAAACAAAGAAAAGACACATAAAAATCATGACACTAATTAGTAATACTCCTAAGTGATTAATCATGTGAAGACGAGAATCAAACTCAAATTTTTCTGTAAAAAATAGCATAGCATAGTTAAAAGTTATAAATATTGAGATTATGAGTTTATTGATTTAAAGCCTTTCTCTTTCACGCTTATGACCGAACTCTGTTTATTGTCTTATATACCGGCCTCATCCCAAAATAAAAATTATGAATATAAGCTACTCTTATGAAAAATCGTTTCTCGGTGAAATGACCTTAAATAAAAAGCTTATATTCTTATAATATGTATAAAATAGGCTATTTAACTTATATATTAGGCGCGCTTTCGGTAAGATCGTTTCATACGACAATTTGTGATAAATAATAAGAGTAAAGAAGTGCATACCCTAGCATGTAGGAATTCTTCAACACGGCCATCGGAGAAACGGCCAAGAAGACGAGGGCCTTGACCATGGTGAGACAAACACTCAAAAGTCTTAATTTCATCATCTCTATTGAAGAAAACATCAACTCCTTCACCATATATTCTTACCAAAACTTTCCTATGAAGATCATCTTTCTCATTTGCCCATTTTATTTGAAAAACTTCATTAGTCATGGCCCCACTTAATCTCTTTACTTGAATTTCATTTGGGTCATTCACATCTTCCCATCTTGATGCTAATGTTACAAGAAGTTGCATCAATTCTTCTGGTAATGATCCCTCCAAAAACCCATTTGTCTTAATTGCCATCTTGTTTTTTTCAAGAAAGAATTCTCTATATGTTGATTGGTTTGTGTTGAGTATAGTACCTAAAAACATGGGAAAACCAAACATTAGGGGTGGTGTTATATAGGGTTGGAAAGGGCAAAAAAGTCTTACATTTGACTAAGACGGATACACGTTTATGTCAATCAGATTGCTACATTTCTCTAAAAGATGTCGTATAACTAATAAAATTGTAGCAATTCGAAGAGGATAGAAATATAATAAGTAACTTGGTCAAATTTGAAATTTTTATGTTGAACAAGTAATTCAATCTTTTATGCTAAAAGCAATAATGGCAATGACTTTGAGATCTTCTTTTTGTGGAAATTTACACCTTTTTAATATTCTTTGATATCATATTTTAATACTAATTTAACTTCATACTAAGTTTGAACTACAATATACCCATTAAACTTGAATTTCAAGCTTTAATAGAATCCTAATAATAAGGAAAAAAATCATAAAAAAAGGATATGATTCTTTGTTAGTGATTTGATCACAAGAAAGAGCAATAAATTTAAGATCATCCAAAGTGGCTAATGAATATTTTGACTCAAAAAATATCATCTAAAACACCCCTTTCAATTGTAGCCATTGCTTTGATTCTTATAAAAATGATCAATAATGCAAAAAAAAGTATCTCAAATTGAGAAGAACCCTAGAAAGTGAGTAATCTTTTGGGGAAAAATACCCTAAATTACATAATTTTAACAATTTCTTGAGAAGCCAACAATCAATTATATGAATCAAAGAAGAAAAACCCATCTTTCTACAAAACTACCCTGAAAAGGAATTATTTTTTTGAAATTTCAACTTACCAATAATAAGAAATTGAGAGAAAAAATGGAAATGTTGGATGGATATTTGCAATGACATAATTGGGAAGAAATGAAATGTAGTAGCAGAGCTATTTATTGTGAAATTTATCCATGTGGGTTTTTTTTAATTTAGTTATTTAATTAAAGTTAAATAATTTATTACTTATTTTGCACACGTATTTTCAACGCGTGAAAGTGGAATAGCGAATAGAAAACTGCCACGTAAAAAAGGCGGTAAAGACGTGAGATGGATTGGGTTGTAACTTCTAAAGTTGGTTTTCGGCCTCATAGACCGCAACTTAATACAAAGCCTGGGCGAGTATATTTTAGGGTGTTAGTTAAACATTCCGATTCTTTTTACTTTGTCATGAAGCCTATATTAATGAAACGACGAAAATATTTTTAAAGTTAAAATGATACATTTTTCTTTTTTATTTTATTTTTTATTTTGGGTTTTTCACACATATTAAGGAAGATAAAATTTTTGGGTTATAATGTGTATTATTTTAATTAAATAGTAATGTGAAGTAATGATTGTATTGGAAGTATGAGGTTGTAGTGAGTATTATTTTAATTAAATAGTAGTATGAAGTAATGATTTTATTGGAAGTATGAGGTTGTAGTGGTATTATTTTAATTAAATAGTGGTGTGAATTAATGATTGTATTGAAACTACATTAAAAAAATGGGGGGAGGGGTTTAAGGGGTAAAAGTGGAATAAAAACTTTATAAAAATAGAAAGTATTCTAAGGTGGAAGAACTTTTGAAACTACCCGTTATAGTAATGTGGAAGATAAAAAAAACGGAGGGAGTACTAATAATAATAATAATAATAATAACAATATTTAAAAAAATAAATAATAATAATAATAATAATAATTATTATTATTATTATTATTATTATTATTGTTATTATTATAATAAAAAAAATAATAATGATAATAAAAATAAAAATAATATTTAAAAAATAATAATAATAAAAATAATATTAAAAAAAATTAAACCCGCAACTCAGCCGTGGTTCAATCGCACAAAACCCACGACTCGGCCTCAAAACGTGCGACTGAGCCGCGGCCGAGTCGCAGATTTTGTGCGACTCTCGCCTTTAAATTTAAAAATTTTTTTTTTTTAAAATATTATTATTATTATTATTATTATTATTATTATAACGTTATAATAATAATTATAATAATAATAATAATAATAATAATAATAATAATAATAATAATAATGATAATGATAATAATAATAATAATAATAATAATAATATTTTAAAAACAATTAAAAAAAATAAATTAAAGGGTTGAGTCGCACAAAACCCGCGACTGAGCCACGTTTTATGCGACTGAACCACGGCCGAGTCGCGGGTTTTGTGCGACTGAACCGCGGCTGAGTCGCGCGTGAGTCACGGGTTTAATTTGTTTTAAAAAAAAATAAAAATGTTATTTTTACTTTTATTATTATTGTTATTACTATTATTATTATTATTATTATTATTATTATTATTATTGTTAATTATCAACTTTGACCTTAAAGGTATCATTAGAGCTTAATGCCTACTCTTATCATATATTTTGTTTTATGGGCCGACCCAATCTTATATGGTCTCTCACAAGAATTTGTGATAAGAAAATAAATGTTGTATTAGAAGTGCCTTGTTGCGAAGCGAGTCTACATAATTAACATATTTTTCTGATTAATATAAACTTATAAATATTAATTATTTTAGTGTTATAAGTAATTATTTTAAGACAATAAGTGTATATTGAATCAACCCAATAAAAATAATTTCACCACTAAACTGTTTAGTTTGAGAATTTGTGAAAAGAAAAATATCAACGTGAAATTAAAAATACACAATAAATTTTATATACAATCTCACCTAAAAAAACTTATAAATTTGAACTAAATAACTCAACTAATTTTCCAATTCTAGATGTCAAAATCATAGTTTTGAGGTTAATCTAATGGTTGAAGAGCCTTTTATCTTTGTAATTTAATTTTAATCACTTATATAAAAAATTTATTTTTCCTTCTCTTTGTCTGTATGATCTAAAATAGTGTGTTGCAAGTGAGATATTATTTGGCGGTTACGACACTTAAGTAGTGAGAGTTGTCGGTTGGGAGATTACGAGAATGGCCACTGGATTTGACCTTATCCATTCAAATCTCTATATTTCCTTTATTTTTTAAATTTTGATTATTTAATTCAATTCTATGTGAGCTGTTATTTACGTGTTCACGTTTACTCTCTCTTATTTAGTTTGCCTCATTTGTAAAAAGTAGTAAAATATATTGAGATTAATAAATTAAATATAATAAATAAAAATATAAAATATTTACCAATAAGAATTAGATATGAATTGAAAAGCTGTAAAATCATATTTAAAAATAAAAGTAACGAATTTCTTAAAACAAACTAAAATAAAAAATAAGATAAATTTATAAAAAAGGAAAATACTACACACTTGCGCAATTTGCTATTGATAGTCCTATTGGTCTCTCACACCCTCTAATTTGTACAAGGTTTTTTTGTCTCATTTGTTCCTCCTTTATTATAAAAAATACTTTTATAATATTACTTTTAGTTTTAATAGTTACTATAGTTACTGTAGCAATTAATGTTTATTAATTAATTTTATTTGACATATATTTTTCTATGTTTATATAAAACATAATTAAATAATAGTATTTTATTTTATCTTAATACATATTTCATAATAAGTTCTATATCTTTACACTATCTATATTTGGAATGAAACCAATAAGATAGAGAAAGTAGATTTTTCATTTTGGAAATCCAAATGACTATATATGTATATTAAACTACAATTTAAAATAGTAAAGATTATATTAAAGAAGAGTTAAAATATGTATATATGAAAATAAAAAACGTGATGCGTTAGTTCGATATAAATAAGTTGATCACCTACAAAAATTGCTCAAAATATGTCATGCAAAAAACTTTTAAAATGTTCAAACGACTTTGACTTTAATTTATGGATGAACAACTCTTGTTAGAGATTGTTAATTTCTCGTTAAAATGACCTCAAACCATAAAACTTATATGTTAATAACTTATATTAATTAAATTATTATAATTTAAATCAGAAACATATTTTATAGTAAAATCGTCTTTCTATATAAGAGAGCTTGTATTATATTTATGGATAGTCTAAGTTGAACTCATAATGAGAGCAACAAGTTGTGATAAATAGATAAGAGAGTAAAGATAGGGATAAGGGAGAACAATATGAGGGGTGAAATGTGTATTTATTTATAGTGATAATGACATAAAATAAAAGGTGGAGATAAGGATAAATAATTATTTATTTAATCTCATGAATCTTGTAATTATAAAGGCAGGAAGTGATAAGAGAAATTACAAGAGTTGATTAGTAGTCCTAACTCCTAACTGATATTCCACTAATCCACATACCAAACAACACTTAATGCTACATAAATATCTTCATAATTCAATAATGGATCAATTGATTCCTTAAGTAAATTTTTATAAAATTTTAATATATAATGTAGTAATTTAGAATATTGAAAAGTAAATAAAGATCACAATTTTCCATTTGTGTTTGTCATAGAATCATCATTATCATCATATTTACTATATACCTTTTTCATAGAAGCTATTTTGTGAGAGGCCATCTCTCGATGAGACGATCTTTAAATATATATTTATAATGAGACTATCTCATAGTACAATTTGTGTTAAATTTTAGTTACAATTATGTAAAAAATTTCTAGATCTTTAACTAAAAACGATGCAATGTATCGCTTAATTTAACCTCTTTACTCAACCTATGTTTTGCGACAGTGGAAGCAAGATCGATGAACAATAATGAAACAATAAATTAAGAAATTCAATGCAAACAATAAGAAAATGACATGAGAGATTTAACGTGGTTCATTATCAATGTGATAGCTACGTCCACCAGCACCGAGATCAAATAATTTCGCTATGATCGCAAAGAATTTACAAGATGAATCTCAATAACGCTCACAAATAATAATGGCTCTCTTGTGATCTCTCTCAATTTGTGAATAATGAACCCTAGTACTAATAAGAGGTGGTATATATATAATAAAACCAAAATAAAGAAAACTTGGGCTCTAAGTATCCACAAATAACCGACTAAGAAAAAAGGAAACTGCTCCACGTGAGAAATAACCGTCACTCGCGAGCCAAGTACAACTTCGCGAGCCGCGACTTGAAAAAAGAACGCACTCCGCGCCCCGTGCACCAAGACAGCAGGGGCTCCACGCCCTGTGCACCTTCTTTTTGACCTATCTTCTTGATTCTTCTTCTTCGATGGCACTTGCAAGTTTGAGTCACCATTAACAACAATCTCCACCTTGACAAAAACTCGTATTCAGCAAACGATCTCATCAACACATAGTGAACATATCTAAAGCCAAAACCCGATGTAAGACTCATGCATTAGCCATACATCTCGATAAGTCTCCAACCAAGACCCATCCCGACAAGTCTTCAACCAAGACTCATCACATACTCGTCACCAAGTATAACAACTCATAAGCTCCACCTGTATCAAAAGTCCCGGGCAAGCTCCACCTTAAGGCCAACACGCCTACAACATGAGCTTCCCAACACCGCCCCTAAGGGCCTACTACATCACATAGTAATCAATATTTAGCAAGTCTAAGCAATGTTTAAACTTACTAAATAGAACAAACTTAGTAAAGAAATCACTTGGGTTGTCAGTGGTCCCAATCTTTTTTACCTTTACCCTCTTGTCAGTACGCAAGAAATGATACCTGACATCAATGTATTTGGTCCAATCATATGGTGCACTTGATCTTTAGCTAAGCAAACGACACTTAGACTATCACAATACACCGTAGCAAACTCCTGTGCAATACCCAGTTCACTCACAAGGTCTTTGAGCCATATAGACTCCTTAGTTGCAGAAGTTAAAGTCATGTACTCAGCTTCAGTAGTAGACAACGTAACTGAAGACTACAATGTAGACTTCCAACTAATCACGAAACCACCCCAAGTAAACACATATCCGGTCATCGACCTCCTGGTATCCACATCCACTGCATAATCAGAATCACTATACCTAGTTACCAAACACTCCTTACCATTCCCATACACAAGACTAATATCTGTTGTCCTTCTCAAGTAGCGAAAAATCCTTTTCACCTCATGCCAATGTTCTCTCCCAGGTTGAGCCATGAACCTACTTACAACACTAACAGAGTGCACAATATCTGGTCTAGTATAGACCATAGCATACATCAAACAACCAATCGTGTTGGCATAAGGGACCCTAGACATATATGCCAACTCCTCCTCAATTTGAGGTGACATAGACAAAGACAACTTGCAGCTCACAGACGTTAGTGTATTCCTTTAATCGAGAATAATTATTTATGAGATTAATTTTTCGAATTGGGATTTCATTTGGGTATTCCTTTAATCAAGTATTTAGGATTATTTTATGTTTCTTTGTTGGGTAATTATTGATGGTATGGACTCGTTGAGTATCATTGATGGTGATGCAAAAAGGGAGCTTTGATTGTTATCTTTTGGAATTAGAAGTTGATGCACACAAGGTGTTTGTTCAAATGCATCAATGAAGTTCTTTGGTTTTCTAATCTGATTTTTGGTTGAAGAATTTACTCATAAAGGTAGTCCTACAAACACTGTTATCTTTTATAATTAAATTCAAGTTAATTCATGTTTTATAAGTATTATTTTGCCGTTGATTGTTTGGGACAAAATCATATAAAAAAATGTGGATACCCGAAATTCTGGGTTCCAGTTGAGTTCAGAACTGGGTCTAAACTGTGATCAAGTATCGCGAGGATCCGTGTGACTTGCGAGTCCAGTTCAGGATTGGGTTTGACTTGTTTGACCTTGTTTTCTAGTCTTCAATTAAAAGCATGTTTTGTATGTTATTTCCTTACAAAATATGAATCTTGAAATATTGTACTATGAAAATGAGTTATGATTATTGATTTTAAAGAAAATCAAGTGATTTATTGATTCGTTTTATGTTGAAATGTTAGACATTGAAAAATGTCCGTTTTTGGTAATAAGCAACGGATATTTATATTCGGATTATTGTGAAATCCTATAGCTTGATAATAAGTACTAGTTATTCTGATTGGTCTTGAGCCCTCGATCCCGTTTCATTCTTGCAAGAGCCATATTTTTGGTGATGACGATCACCCGTGTTCTCAGGATTTAGATCTAGCCTACTTCCTGACGGTCCATATATTCTCACGTTTTAAAGTGATGTTATATTATTGTTTTAATATGAGTTTTGAATAAATACGTTTGGTATATAAAGTTTTGTTTGTGTTTGTAAATGAAATAATATGTTTTATTTGCCGTATTGTTTCGCTATTGCCTTGTAAAGCAATAGCTGCATTTTGATTTTCGGTATTAACTTGTAAAGTTATAGTCGTGTTTTAATTCGCTTTGAACTAAAGGTTCTTAGCTTTATTGATGTTGATACCAAACGATGTTTTAAAAGAGTTCTGGTTTTGATATATTAATGTTTTGTAAGGAGTTAATACCAAATGAGCAAAAAGATTAAATTGGAGATGTTTGTTAATGACTTGTATATAATTGTAATAGTTCGTTGGATTACTTAATAATTCAATTGTTGACAGTCTTTGATGGGGCCTATCCCATAGATCCATTTTCATGTTAGCTCTGCTGTGGAGACGATGCCTACTTGTATATGTGTTACGTGCGAGGCGATGACTTCTTTTTGAAATACATAATGTAAATTAGATATTTGTAAATTAAATTGTATTAATTTCAAAATGTTTTGTTATGTAAAAAGTTTTTAAATACTCTGATATTGGTTTGTTGTGACTATTAGCCACAGGTCAAATTCGGCCCAGACTTCTATAAGTTTTCCGCTGTACTTTATAGACAGTATTATTATACTGTTACATTAGTTTGGGCTGTTTTATGCATATTGAGAAAAAGTCAAAAGTTGAAGAAAGATGGTGTTTGTTAGACTAATACTCCTATATAACTTGCCGTAAAAGTAAGTTTATAGTGTTAGATATAAAATAAAGAAAAAATTATCTAGAATAATTCAATTTTTTTTTATGATTTTTCTATAATAATCTTAATTATTAATTAACCATAAATAATTCTAATTTTAAGGGGTATGTATCTAGAGTAAATTGAATAACTTAGATGAAGTAAATTTGGATAACCTGATGATCTGTTATAGTATGTATTTTTATATTTTTTTTAACATTTTATTTTAATTTATCTTTTTTTAAAAAAAGTAAAACTAACTATTGCAAGTCATCAAGTTAATGAATTTACTCTAGGAAAATACCCTTTAAAATTAAAATTATTCATGTTTAATCAATAGGTGGAATTAGTGTAGGAAAATTATAAAAAAAATTAGATTATTAGGTAATTTTTCATAAAATATATTTTGGAGTTTCAATACTTGCTTATATTTGTTCCAGTATACAATATATGGTTTATCAGCCGAGTATTTCATCTTATCTTATAGTAAAATAAAACAAAGCTTATTTTAAATTTTGTTTTTTTGATTAAAATAAACTTAATTATTTAAAAAATTCGAGTTATGATTAATTGATGATGTTAATGGCACTTTTGTGAATGGGATACTTACTGAAAATGAAAGATAGTGGTGGATATTGTATATACGTGGCTCTTTCTGAAGCCAAATTTTCTCTGTTTCACTTGGTCGAATGTAGAAGTTGATGATCATATACGTTATGAAAATTCTATCAATGATCAAAATTCAAATCCAATCTCATATTTCTCTCACAGATTGCATCATGTTTCTCATCAAGGTACCCTTTATTCTTTTCAATTGATTCATTCATATTTACTCATATTTTTTCTCTTATAGCTCAAACTTACACTAATCCTTCGTCAATTTCTTATAAGGCATGGAGAACGGTTGCATTTGGCGTTTATGGGTACCTCAATTTCACTAAAGCTGGGTTCTTGTAAGTCCTACTTTCAATTTTAACTAACCCTAGGTCAATCGGAAGCGATTTCTATGTTTTTGTTATCAAGGCTAAAATTACGACATCTTACTCCAAACCGTAACTTAGTGGGACCCACTAATTTGCAATGGGGTAATGGAATGTTGTTATTGTTGTTGATTAATAAATAGGTATTTAGAATGAGTTGGGTTTTGTTGGAGTTTGATTTTTAATTCATTTCCCTAATGTTATTGGGTCGGAATTTAGATGTACGCAACCTTACTTTGTGATAACAAAGAATTGTGCCATTCTGTGTTTATTCGATAGTCATAATGAACTGTTGTGGACTGGTGGTGAATGTAATCATGAAGAAGGGCAGTGATTAAATTGAGGAATATGTTATTTTGGGATTTGGATAAGGATATGGGGTATCCTAAGGAGATGTAATCCTTACCCTACATTTTATTTTCTTCTGTAAATGTCAACTGTCCTGAACCAGTTATTTATAGAGAAGAATTGCACTGGATAATTTTTTGATTGCTTTATGCTGAACTTAAGATGAATGCTGTTGGATATGGCTTATTTGAGTGTATATGAATTTAAGGGTTTGTTGGGAAGGAAAGAGAAAGAAGTTGGAGGGATTCGAAGGTGTATAATTTTTTTGTTTGGATGCTAGTTTTGGAGGGGAATGATTTGGTAACTAAATTTAAAAGATTCAGAAGGAAAATGATATTTCTCTTCCTCTCATTTGCATTCTTTCCTAAATAAACAAGAGATATTTGCTTAGTTTCCTTCCCTCCCCTTCCTTTCCTTTCCTTTCCTTTCCTTTCTCGTCTAAATTCTTATCCAAATGTAGTGTACGGCTATATGACCTGAGTTGAAGTTATTAACTCAAACATATGAGAGATACACCTTATTGATCCTTATCTAGACTTATTAGACTGTATTTAAACTGATTAGCTTGGCCTCATCCGAGTTGGCAACACTATCACACTACTCATGAGAGTTGTAGACTAGCCTCACAAACCAACATAACTCTTTTCTTGACACACTTTATCTTAACTCGTGCGCATATTGAGAACTTACCACTTACCAGGAACCCATCCTAAAATTATTGTTCGCCAAGCATGCTTAACTTGAACTTATTGTTCCTTATCTAAACTTATATGAACTTAATTTGCATAAGACATGCAAAACAAAGCCAAAGCCTAAAGGGTTTGCGACATGGATATTAAAGCAAACAATCCTTAATATCTAGAATATGATACACAAGTGCAACTTCCTGTAGCCTTATTCAGTTTTAGGGTAGATATCTTATGATATTGAGGATGATCCCAACACTTTCCAATTACCTTTTTTTCTTTGAAGTCATATATACCTGTTTGTATAATATTAGTGTGCATATATATATGTAACACACCCAGTTACGTAATCTCCAAATACACACACAAGAGAACAAAAAAGATACACAAAAGAATAAACACACAGCTTTGAGTGGTGCACAAACTCCCACACAACTTCGAGTGTTCTGTAAACTCCTTTATTTCTGAATTTTCTTATTCAAAATACAAGACAACCCTTTACAATGATAAGGAGTCCCTATTTATAGACCCCGAGCCTAAGATACAAAAGCCCAAAATAGCAAACACAAGAAAATAAAAGATAACAAAAAAAACAACCGAAAATATTTATTTCTAAATTTTTTCGCCAGCTCACGTGACTTACATATCACCTACTCTCCACTTTTGCCCCTTCTCTGATATGTCTTTATAATTGGTGGCTTGGGTGTTACAATACCCCCGACCCAATTAAGCACCTTGTCCTCTAGGTGTGTATCTGGAAAGGTAGCGAAGAATTTTGCGGCATCCTCCCAAGTAGCTTCAGATTCATCTATTCCTTTCCATAGAACCAACACTTCTCTTGGTTTAGACCCTTGCTGCCGCACTTGAAGAATATCTGCTGGAGTCATCAAGATTTCCAAGTCTGCTGTCAATGGTGGAGCAGCAGCCATATTGTTCAAATTTCCCACACCTTCTGCTTTTTTTAGTTGAGAGACACGAAAGACCGGGTGTATTTGGCAGTCTTTGGGTAAGTCTAGCTTGTAAGCTGCTTGGCCTAACTTCTGTAAGATTTTATATGGACCATAGAAGCGTAAACCCAACTTCTCGTTTATTCGGTTAGCCAAGGTCTTCTGACGATATGGCCGTACCTTAAGGTACACCCACTCCCCTTCTTCATATGACATTTCTCTTCTTTTTTTATCAGCATACAGTTTCATCTGTTGTTGTGCCTTTATTAAATTGTAATTCCTCCTACATCGCGTCTCGCTCTTGTAACAAATGCTCCAGTGAGTCTACTGCTGTTTGTTGATGGCTGATCCGGGCTACTTGTGGTGACACCTTCCCATATAGAGCTTGAAAGGGTGCCATTTTGATGGAAAGGTGTGGCGAGGTATTGTAACTAAACTCAGCCCAATGGAGCCGCTTTGCCCATTTCTTTGGTTGTTCATTGGCGAAGCAACAAAGGTATTTCTCCACAACTTTGTTCACAATTTCAGTTTGGCCGTCGGTTTGTGGATGGAAGGCCTGCTTCGAAGTAATTGCGTTTGTTGTAGCCGAAACATTTGTCTCCAAAAGATACTCATTAAGACCTTGTCTCTATCGGACACAATTGAAGTAGGAAAACTATGTAGTCGTACCACTTCTTCACGAACTTAGGCTGCCACGCTAAGAGCCGTATAGGGGTGCTTGAGAGCAATAAAATGTCCGTACTTGGTCAGCCGATCAGCCACCACTAAGATAGTATCAACCCCCTCTGACTTAGGTAGTCCCTCAATGAAATCCATAGTGACATGTTCCCAAACATGAGCCGGAATGGGTAGCCGGACTTTGAGTTGAAGCCTTGGCTTTTTGGCACACGGAACAGCCCCTGACATAATTAGTGACCTGCCGTCTCATGCCCTCCCAAAACTATTCGGCTGCCAACTGGAGATATGTCTTCAATTCCCCCGCGTGACCGCCCAAAGGAGAATCATGATATTCATGAAGCAAAACTGGAATGAAAGGAGAAGAGCGAGCCAATACGTACCTGCCCTTGTAAAGCAGCCTATCGTTATTTAAAGTGAAACCAGTAGGGACGTGCTCCCCTTTTGTTGACAGCCTCTCTAATCCGAACCAAAGCAGCATCTTTCTTTACTTCACCTTGCAACAATTTCTAGTTTATGCCATTGGAACTCAACAAAGCTCCCAATTCTATTGCTCCTTGAGATACTCTTGATAATGCATCTACCACTGTATTTTTATTTCCCGGGTTATATTCAATGGTGAAGTCGAATCCCATTAATTTCATCATCCATTTTTGGTAGTCCCCATTGACCTCCCTTTGCACCAAAAAATGCCGCAAACTCCTTTGGTCGGTTCTCACCACGAAGTGCCTCCCAAGCAAGTAGTGCTTCCACTTCAAAACAGCAAACACAATGGCCATGAGTTCTTTCTCATAAATTGGTTTGTTACTAGCTCGGATCCCCAAAGTCTTGCTATAGTATGCAATCGGATGTTTTTCTTGCATCAAAACGGCCCCTAACCCATGTTGGGATGCATCAGTCTCAACTACAAAACATTTTTGATAATTTGACATAGCTAGAACTGGTACCGTGTTCATGATGGTCTTGAGATGTTAAACATGCTCGGCTTCCATATTCTATGCGAACGCGTCTTTCTTGAGTTGATTAGTGAGAACTCTTGTTAGTTGGGCATACCCTTTCACAAACCTTCGGTAGTACCCCGTAAGTCCTAAGAATCCCCTCTATTCTTAAAGATTTTTTGGTGATCGCCAAGATTGCATTACCGCTATTTTTTCTTCATCCACCGATACGTCTTTTGCAGATAATATATGTCCCAGATAAGCAACTCGATCCACTCCAAATTCACATTTTCCGCCATTTACCACCTACTCATTCTTCCTTAGGCATTGAAACACTTGTTCCACATGACGTCGATGCTTTGATTTTTCTTTGCTATATATCAGACTATCATCAAAGAAAACCAATACAAATTTCCTAAGACAAGGTCGGAAGATTTCACTCATTAGAGCTTGAAATATCGACGGGGCATTCGTTTAACCGAAGGGCATAACGAGAAACTCATAGTGACCCACATGAGTCCTAAACGCAGTTTTATGAACATCTTGCGCCTTCATTCTAATCTGATGGTACCCCGATTTAAGATCCAGTTTGGTGAACACCGTTGCTTCATTTAACTCATCAAGTAACTCATCGATCATCAGAATGGGATATTTATTCGGAACTTTCGCCTTATTCAAGGCCCTATAGTCCATGCAAAATCGCCAAGATCCGTCTCTTTTTGACCAAGATGACTAGACTAGAGAATGGGCTAATTGAGGGTAGTATGATTCCAGCTTTGAGCATGTTATGGACCAACCTCTCGATCTCGTTCTTTTGACTATGCGGATACCGATAGGGACGGACGTTTATGGGATTGGTTCCCTCCTTGAGGGTGATTACATGATCTTGGGTCCTATGTGGGGGTAATTGGAGTTTGGGATTGAAAAATGTCTGAGTATGAGTCGAATAATTCCTGTAATTCAGCAGGTACAGTAGCTCCCTTGATGCAGTTTTCGATCCCGTTAAACTCTACTAGAATGCCTCCACTTTTCTTGCGTAACACCTTAAGCATGACTTTCAAGGAAATCTTCGAACGCTTCAATGACGGATCTCCTATCAAAATTATTTTCTGCCCTTGCCATGTGAATTGCATCATCTGTGTCCCCTGCCTACACACACCTTTGCCCAAGATTTCTTCCCCATTGCCGAGTCTGACCCCAAATTTATCACACTCTTCACACTTAATTCCCAAGGTCTGTACCGCCTGATTCGAAGTAAAGTTGTTGGTTGCCCTCAGATCAATCATCACAATTAATTCATGTTCCCCAATTTTTCCCAGTAACTTCATAGTCTTGGGATTCGTAATTCCCACCACAGAATTCAAGGAGCTGTTAATTACCTCCAGCTCTTCCTCCTCTATAATTTCTTCAATATGTAATTCTTCACCCTTTGCTTCGTCGTCCTCCATAGTGCCAATCAATACACTGATCTCCTTTTTACTACAAACATGATTAAGGGACCATTTTTCATCACATTGAAAACACAACCCTTTGGCTCTTTTTTCCGATATTCTTGATCTGAAAGCCGTCTTTCCTTGCCGCCGGCTCGCCCCGTACCTGAATTCACTGGTGGATAACGGCTTCTTGCTGGATTTTATGGATTCTGCGCCTTGGATTCAGGGTTAGGGTATTTTGGGTTTTGACAGGTAATTTGGGGGTGGAGGGTTATTTGGGTATATCATTGGATTCTGATATTTTTGAGGGGCAAAAGGGTAATTGCGCAACCAAGTACCTGCTAATTTCTTATCAATTTTATCTGACCACGCCATGGCCTGTCCCAAATTTTTCGGCCCCAAGATTCGAAGCTCAGCCTTGACTTCATCCCGTAATCCTCTCAAAAAAGCACCGAGCATCACCGGTTGATCTACTGGATCCAATTAAGTCAGCCTCGTCACAAACTCCTTTCGATATTCAGCCACAGTTCCTGTTTGCTCCACCGACATCCATTGGTTGTAGAGATCTCCATCCTCACCGGAATGAAAATGTTCCAAGATCAGCATCTTTAAGTCTTCCCATCGTTTTAATGACGTTCTTTGATTCATCCACCGGTACCACATCATTGCTTCCCCTTCGAAACTCACTACTGACGATTCTACCTCTTCTTTTTCATTGAGTTGGTAAAAGGTAAAGTACTTTTTTGCTTTCAATATTCATTCATCAGGATCTTGAACATTAAATGGCGGTAATTCCAGCCTCTTTGCCTTCCAATTCAATCTTTCTTGATTTCGTTCTTTGTTTTGGGAATGCCGTGAACCACTTTCATTTTGACAAATCCATTCCAAATTCTGTCCATCATACCCCATATTTCTGTTTTGGGTCTGTTTTCTCAGATTATTATTATAATGGGTGCCCATCTCTAATAACTTGGCTTGCGCTTCCATCAGTTTAGCCAAGACTTAATAAGTTTTGTCTTGTTTCTTGGCAATCTGCTCCACGGTGGCCGAAACCTCTTTCAATTTCTCCAATTCTTGTTCCAAACAAACCATCCTTTCTTGAGTACTAGAAGTTTCCATTATTTCCTTTGGGAAAGAAAATTGAATCGCTTTGATACCTATGTAACACACCCAGTTATGTAATCTCCAAACACACACACAAGAGAACAAAAAAGATACACAAAAGAATGAACACACAGCTTTGAGTGCTGCGCAAACTCCCATACAACTTCGAGTGTTGTGTAAACTCCTTTGTTTCTGAATTTTCTTATTCAAAAGACAATACAACCCTTTACAATGATAAGGAGTCCCTATTTTTAGACCCCAAGCCTAAGATACAAAAGCCCAAAAGAGCAAACACAAGAAAATAAAAGATAACAAAAAAACAACCGAAAAGATTTATTTCTAAATATTTTTGCCAGCTTACGCGACTAACATATCACCTACTCTCCACTTTTGCCCCTTCTTTGATATGTCTTTATAATTGGTGGCTTGGGTGGTACAATATACTGATGTTGGTTACCTCCGTCAAGGAATCTATTTTGTAGATTATATAGCATATTATGGGGTTTTAATATCAATTTTAGTGTTTCGTTGAGCTGCTTTCTTGAGATTTATCAAAACTCACAAGCTAACATGACGGGAAGTTATGAGTTTGAATCTCATTCATCCCTCATTTTATGTGGAATTTTTAACCCCAACCATGAAAAATGCATTTGTTGTATCTATATTTCTAGCTAAAAGAGCTCTTGTGTGAGGTGACGTGATATAGTATATAACATATCACAAGGCTTCAACTATTTCGCGAGTTGGTTTACACTATTCTCATTGGGTGCATGTATGTGGTGACATTTAAAAAATTGAAATCACGCCCTTGGTAGTTTGTAAGTTAAAGTAAGTTGAATTAGTGATTCTAGAGTGAAAGGGTTTGTGCAAGGGTTCCTCAATATTTTCCAATATATTAATAGAACTACTTGTATAGTTCAAATGGTGTACTATCAAGACTATTGAGTGGAAGAAGGGAGACACAAGGGAGATAAATATTGTCATTATATGAGGGAATGATCTTATATTTGAAATTCTGGGACAAGTGAGGAATTATATACACGACTGTTTTGATCCATGGTAGTAAAATTATCGATTGATCTCAATTCCCATCATATATCTTATTCACTTGTTAGTAGACATTCATTTGGACCTCATTATTTACTTCTGAGTGACATTTGTATGGACAATGTAATAAATGGCCTAATCTAATAGTTGTTAGAATACGACCTGGAAGATGACGAAGCAGTAGGAGTTTCATTCCACACCGGAAAAGATTTTCCTAAATAAGCCAACAAACGGTGAAAATTGATTTGTTAAGATTTCGATCAGATTACAGAAAGGTATACACCAGCATAGAAAGTGCACAATGCTTGAATACAAATACCCTCATAACTTAAGCAACTTTTAACAGCATTTGTTGTGCGGTATACTGGGTTGATGACTCTGAATGACTCTGTTGCGCGGTCTCTGATTGTTCTTCCCCTTAAATTCAACAAAAGGGACCAAAGTAGGATCAAGTTCCTTTAGTTCAGAATTCAGATGCCGTAAATATAACTTTTTGATTATCCAAAAAGTTGCATTTTAATTTTTGTTTTGTTGGAATGATTTCTCCATCGAGTAATAGAACTCCATTTCTCATTTAGGGAACACTCTAAGAACTTTAAAGCTGAAGATATGCAAGCAAGAATGGATGGAAAGAATTGTATTGTTACTGGGGCAAATTCTGGGATTGGGTTTGCAACTGCTGAGGACCTTGCATCAAGGTATTGTCTATGCTTTCAACACTTAGCATTACTCAATGGAAACTAACAACTCTTTTGGGCTAATATATATCTTCCATTGTCTACAGAGGGGGTAAATTTGACCATATTCCTCTAGTCCTCTCTTTGGAGGGGATACGAGTATAGATTGTCAGTTACCTTCCCTCACCCGGACCATGTTTTCGAGCATGATGTTGAGTCAATGATGATGATGATGATGATTGTCTACAGAGGGGCATCAGTGTACTTGTTGTGCCGCAGTAAAGAGAGGGGAGAAACCGCTCTTTCTAAAATCCAAACTAAAACTGGAAACCAGAATGTTTACTTGGAGGTATGAATCATCTTCAAAGACGAGTTTTCGGGGTAGTCTAGAGCCAATAGATTAACTTCTTTCAAATAGATTGTTCTCTTTATGTTTCCTCTGCGGACTTTTTAATTTGTGAAGTGCACAACCGTAGTTTATTCTGCTAATTGCCTTTGTCTTCTATATTACACACATAGGTATGTGATCTCTCTTCTGTGAGTGAAATCAAGTCGTTCGCTGCAAGGTTTTCTTCAAAGGATGTGCCTCTTCATGTTTTGGTAACCTTGTGTTTATGCGATTTTCCTTTTGTTGCATCATCTAGAGTTTATACTATTTTCCTGTAACGTTCATTTTTAACTTGTATTACCCGACTGAAAGTTAGGTGTCTGATCTGCTTACCTCTGTAGGTCAACAACGCTGGCATTATCGAGAATAATCGTGTCGTAACTTCTGAAGGGTAAATCTTATGGTTACCTGATGTCATTCTAATCTGTACAGATCATTTCATCTCTTAACAGATGCATTTTTAAAAATTTGTTCCAGCTTCGAACTGAATTTTGCGGTAAACGTATTGGGAACTTATGTTTTGACAGAGACGATGTTGCCTCTATTAGAAAAGGCTGCACCTGATGCACGGGTTATTACAGTTTCTTCAGGTGGGATGTACTCTGCTCCTTTGACCGAAGATTTACAGGTGAGTGATCTTTAAGACAACCAGATTCATTTGTTTAAATTTGAACCTATTATAGTTTGTGACAGTTTCTTTGTAATGAAGTTCAGTGACAAAGACTTTAACGGGGTGATGCAGTACGCTCGAAACAAGCGAGTTCAGGTCATTTAATATACATCCGACTTTGATCACTTTTTTGTATTTGTAGCTCAAGGTGCTACTTTATGTAAATGAATGTCATTGTCCTCTTCTGGGTGCTTTGAGATTGATAGTTATAATAAAGAATCAAGATATATAGAAAATTATGAGTCAATCAGGTCGTATTCAGATAGGCTTGGAATTTTCTCCGTAACTTGTGGCTCGGTCACATAAGATTAGGACATTGATACATACTTCATTCGTCTGTCCTAGGTCGCATTAACTGAAAGATGGGCCGAAATATACAAAGATAAGGAAATTGGATTCTATGCAATGCATCCTGGTTGGTCCGAGACGCCAGGAGTTGCAAAAAGTTTGCCTGGATTTTCTGAAAGGTAAGCTAAACTTTCTTGGGTTTTTTTCTTTCTTGGTATTCAGTTGTTCTTTAATTAAATGGTTTATAATCAAGAGTGGTGTGACACTGTAACCGAACTAATGTTACCTTGATCTCTTTTTCCGGTACCATCTTCGGTTTGAGTAGTTTGTTGTTTTTGTACTTGTACGAATATTTAGTTCCCGCCTGACTCGGACCTGATCATTGATCGACTCTCTAAATGCGAAGCTTATCTTAAGGTCAACTGACTGCGAATAGTAATATAGAAGAGTCGTAGAAGCCCGTACCTGGTAGTACTTCTGTAGACACAAATAGTAGCACATGATATACATAGCAGAATACAAATAGTACAGAATAATTCTTGTAGTAAAGCTTGAATCTTCGAATATAGTCATGATTTATGAAAAAAACGTAAATTAAACACATCATCCACTGTTGAAATATACCGTGGAATGCTTTGGACTTGCCCAGCGGCTACCCTTAAAAAACGAGGAACCAAAACCTGGATTCTCGCCACCTACTGGAAGGATTCACCTTACCTTGATAAAAATATGTACGTTATGTACGTCTTTATACACATAAACTCGAGATGAGATGGTTATGTTGAAACCTGATGGTTGTGAGGATGAACTATTTCTATGCTATCCATTCAGATCTGGGCCAAATTTGCTGCAATTCCCTCTATCAAAAGGCAGTTTGATGCTAAGATGCTGGATCATTAGGTCTGACTTATCGAATTTCCGGCTGATAGATTGACTTACTAATACTCTTGTTATCTGCTAGGCTTGCTGGGAAATTACGAACGTGGGAAGAAGGTGCTGATACGATAATATGGTTGGCTTTACAACCGAAACAGAAATTAGTCTCCGGTGGATTTTACTTTGATAGATCGGAAGCACCCAAGCATTTGCCGTTTGCAGCCACTGCTGGTTCTCATGCTGTTATTGATTCCATCATTAAAAACCTTTGTTCATTAACAGGAATCGCATCATAAACGATAAATCAAAAAATTGCATTTCACATTTTTTGAAGGCTTGTATAGACTATACACCAAGAATGTTGGCAATTGACATACAAAACTTTGATCTTTGTAAAAGATAGTTTTGGTTGCGGTTAAAGGTGTTGAACGGGCTAGGTCAGGGCGGGTCGGGTCGTAATTTAAATAGATTGCATTAGGGCGGGTTATGTCAAATGCTAAACAGGCCTGGGCAAGTCAAATTTCGTTTAAATCTAACTGACTTTGACTCGTTTTTAAAAGTTTATAAAATAGTTTTTTCTATTCTACTTTATGGCTTTTTGGGTTGACGTCCCTATGCATATAATAATATTGTATAAAAATATTTTAAAGTGTTAAAATTTTTTTGCAACCAATTCCTATTTGACTTGACCCACCGGACCCTTTACACCAAGGCGCGTTAATGACTCTATCCGTTATTGAACAAACCCGTTAATGATCCGTTAAAATGTGATCCGACTTTTGATCTGTTGGGTCGACCCGCCCTATTGAACACCTCTAGTTGCAGTAATAGTCACAGTGATGTGGGTACCATGCCAAATCATGAGATGTCTCTTCAACCGCCCTAGTTACGATGCGAGTGACATGGATTTAGGTTTAATGGAGTTTTATTAGAATCAAATCATATAATACAATATGACCTGTTTTTGCACTATGATCCGGGTGCAATATATGTTAACCGATTCATTGTTTACAGACATCGAATGTTAGTTTACAGGCATATCAAATGTTATGTCAAATACAAAATACTCCATCAAATTACAAACAAAAAAATACATCACCAACTGCAAAAGTATTGAAAACTTCTGCAATATTTGAGCATTAGATTTATCACCAATTACAAACAAAAATATACCAATAACCCAAATTCCTTTGGTTGGTTGTTCCTTGAATGTATAATTTCGTCGACTTGGCGGTTAAAAGAATGGATGTACTCAAACTTCTATCTATATGCCAAAACCTGTACAAAGTACGAAAGATGATCCACGCTAACCGCAATCTACAATATAGTGTTGATGAATGAATTAAACCACACGGCTAAAGAAATGACATGTGATATAATCGATCCTTAAACAGCCAAAGTTAGCGGCCCCATTTAGCCATGTCCTGCATCTGAACATAACAAGAGTAAAATATCGGGAATTGAGACTTGAGAGTTAAGACGGTATGAAAAATCGAACCACAGAAATGTTACTTGCCTCTTCCAGTCTCAATTGGCTCAATGCCGCATTCATTCTGTTGTCGATCACAATCTCTTCGTTTTCCACTTCTGCGTCTGTAAATGTAAGTGCTCGCTGTAACTTTCTAGGAGAGAAAACCTCGACTTCAACATCATATATCGCAGTAACAGGTCGATGATCAGACAACTTGAGTTCAGATCTTCTGTAGTTGATAAGCTTCAATCCTTTTCCATATGAGAGAATGCGGTCACACCTGAAAGGAAGAGCATCAGCATTCAATAACCTACTATGAAACTATTCTATCCTAAGATAATGGCGTCTAGCAACAGGGAAGACCCTTTTCCGGTTGGAGGGAAAATTGCAAGGGCTGGAATCAAATCAGATGTATAGAAGGTAATGCACCGAGAATTTTCTGTTGTGAGTAGAGGTGTTTAACGGGGCAGGTCAACCCAACGGTTCAAGGTCGGGTCAAATTTTTAACGTGTCATTTACAGATCGAGTCAATAATGGGTTGGGCTATTAACGGTCCTTGGTGTGAAGGGTTGGCAAGGCAGGGCCGGGTCGAATAATTATAGGAATTGGTTACGAAATTTTTTTTACCATTTTTTGTTTTATTTATTTTTATATGATATTATATATATAGGTGGGTCGACCCAACTTGTGAGATAGTTGTCTTAACCTTGTGCACAACAACATTACAGTATTTCAGTGCTGGGTTCTACCAGATCGACATAGGAGGAGGCTGGATATACACAACTTTACCGGTTATTTCAATGATCATAGATTACAAAACATCATTTGCAATTTCACTTAAATAAGAGTTGTATAAACTTAAATGAGTCATTTTACTCGAGTTCATCATAATCGAAAACCAAATAAACCTTTGGCTCTATCGGAAATGGACATTACATAAACCAAGTAAGACATTAAAACATTTCGGATGTATTTTATTGTACGACAGTGTACAAATAATGAATGGAGTTGGAGAATATAAGGGGTTGATCATTGGAATAAATGTTTTTAATTGTATATTAGTATCAAAGATAGGGCTAAATAAAGTGACTTAGGGGTCTTCAATGGGAAGCAGGGTTCAATTAAATATGGGCCGAATTGGATAAGGGCCCTTTAATCATAATAGGGGATTTAATTGGCCCAGGCTTTCTGGCCCAACCCGGCCCATTTTCATTAATGAAAATAAATTTTATTCCCATTTATCAATTTATAACAATTAAATAATCATTTATATTAATTAATTTGAAAAAATATTAATAATTCCAATTGACATTGTCATTTATAATATTTAAATTATAAAGTAATTACACTATTTGAAAAGGCCCGTTTTTGACTCTTATTGAGTTCTTTTATAGTCCGCTTCATTTTAATTATAGTAAAACCCTTTTTCAGCCCCGTTCTTATAAAGCCCTTCTAAAAATGGGCTGGATAAGGACTCAAAATGGGGGTCCAGCCCATTAAACACCTCTATGCGTAATAATACTTGTAGTAAAGATCTCACACCAGGGTAGTTGTGTCAAAGGCAGGTATTGTTCAAGTGTCTGACTCAACTATTTTACAGATGTTCAGTCAAAAAAGTGGAACAAGGCAACGTCAACAGAAGGAAAAAAGGGAGGAAATGGATGTTCAGTCAAAAAGGTGAGGCGAGGAAGAAAAGAAAAGAAAATGAAAAAAATCAGCCAGAAATTAGAGGCACCAATTATTTGTAGGGAAGTCAATTGCTTACCATGCTGGAGTACGCCTCCCGACTTTTGGATCCTCTCCATAATAAGTATCGGAATTCATCTCATACTTGTAGGTCGGAGGAAAATTTAATCTACCTTCGGACCATCCATCAAACACACGGCCTTTTCTCAACTCTCTCACAAGCTGCAGTTGCAAGTGTCTCCATAAAAATACATTTGACAGTAAAACGGACCACCTTTTGACACAATAGTAACTCAAGACAAGTAAGATAAACAACATCAGGAATTACATCATTGTTCCTTTAGATCATAATGTGAAACATGTATTGCATTTCCACTTTACATTGCGTGATGATTACAAACGTGGGACAATCACATGAAGGATAAACTATACAATGTAGACATACCTACATATCATGACAGAAGTTTTTGCAACATGCTAGGGATAAGAAGGGTAAATAGTATTTAATATAAGCTGATACCTGATCAAACTCAACCAATTTAGACAACTTCTTTTGGGATATTAGCTTCCGTGTCTCTTCATATGACAGGTTGATTCGATAGTTCAAATCACCCAGCCAAATTATTCTTCTGTAACACAAAAAACAAATCCCATCTATCAGCGCCACCAAAAAAATTTTAACAGCAATGCACAGATCTCGATGTGTGTGCATCAATATGGAAGCGTGGAACTATTGAAGAAAGAAAATCCCATTTTCTGAAAATTTAAGTCAAGAAATGCGAATAATACAACTTACTCATGGTCATAAATGCTTTTCGGAACTCCCAGACCTGAATCAGAGCGAAAAAAAGTCCTCTTGTGTATTTCATTTACATCAGCATTTCGTTTTAGCTGGTCACATTCCTTTTCCCCAGATGTTAGATGAGTACAGATGAAGCAGAAAAGGGTCTGGTATATAGACATGCTGATAGAAACTGCTCCCTGGAATTTGGGGGAGAGGGAAGGTAACGTCCAGAAGATTCAAAATTATTATTCAGAAAGAGTAGCTGATTTACACTTCTATTTACACTAACATAAAGATAGTGAAATAAGTTAAAGGTCCCTTTTTTAACAATCAATAGAGTTTTACGTGCAAAGATAGCTATAAGCAGAATATAGTCCCGAAATTCTTAAAGGAAAGCAAATCGCCATAGTTTCAGGTCCGACCTCACATGGAAGCCGCACACAGTTAAGAATAAGTACCGTTAGACATTTCCAATGACAGGACGACACTTCCTATAGCATAACCTAAGGAATATAAGATAATTATATGAGGTTCAAAGCACCAAGAAGGAATAAGAAAAGAAAGGAGACAGACCTTGTTACCGATATAGCCCATAACACCAACACCAACAGTAGACACCTTAAGATTCTGAATGCGTTTGCGCAAGCCCTTACGAACCCATATTGTAAGAAAAATTCCAACCATTTGCTTACTTGCTATCCTCACATACTCTGGTCTTCTTCTCCGCTGTATGAGTGATTCAAGATCAAGTTCTGCAAGTACTGAAGCATCTGACAATGCCCTGCGGTCACCAGTAATCTTGAAAGAATTGTATGCCTTAAAAGATTTGGACATCTTAAAAGATTTTGCTGACTTAAAACAAGTCGGTCTCTCCAAAACTCGTTGAGCTAGCAAATCTAAGGGTGGCTCAGGCCAGCTCAAACCAATCCTTTCGGTTCCACTTAGAGTTCTATTTAACTTTGAAGACACCGGCTTGGTCACAGATTCATCACCTACTTTCTGAATATTTGACTGGAAGCTATGCCATCTTTCCAACCTCTTTTGAGAAGAGATCCGTTTCAAAAACCCTTTTTCTCCTTGAAAAGCTGAATATGGAATCTCGTCACTATTTAAAACTTCATGGTCCTTATATATTCCCTCATTGCAGACCATTTTGTCCTTAACTTCATAAAATCCAGCAGGCTCCTCGTCCAAAGGATACACTTCCTCTTCCCCTCCACTATCAGAATCAAGTGATAACTCATCCTCTAAGTCAGGATCATCTTCTTTAGGCTTGAACTTTGACGGAGAAGGGGGATCGCTGTAGCTTTTGTAGCTCTTTTTAGCTGGCACTCTACAAAGTGCGTCTCGTATGATATTTTCCCATTGTAAGACTGGTCGATTGTCTTCTGCCCCAAATATATTTCCAGCATTCAGTGGAACAATTTCCTGGAGACTGTTTATCAAAAAATACTTTTGAAATCAATAGCAGATTGAAATAGATGATTAATCCGGGATAATATAAAACAGCAAGCCAAGAGTAATGATCATAATGTTCTTGAACGAATTTTAAGAACGTGTTGAGAAAGATGTACAAGACACTATTAAATCAAGGAGGCAAGCCAAATTACTAGGCACGTTACGGGTCATTTGGTTAGTGGTACTAAATGGTGGTAATGGGAATGATTTATAGTGTACAATTTCATCAAAAGTTCATTTCATTCCCATGGTGATGATTTTGTTTACAAATTTCCATTAGCACCGAATACCACATCTTCTAATGTTAATGCATTGGAATAAATTTTATGAAGAAGATGAGATGATTAAGTTGGACAAGCACGGTTATCAAGGTAGCCAAGAGATTTCTCAACCAAAGTTACACTAGTTTTCATTCTCATTACCACCGTTCATTACCACTTAACAAACAGGCCGTTAGTATACAATGAGAAAAAGAAAATTGAGAACTGATAGGTTTACGCTTAAAAGCTACACTGCAGAAATTACCCGAGTACATAGATGTCAGCAGGGTCATTGACGTTTATCCATTCCTCAATATCCAGATCATCAGGTGGAAGTTTTCCACCGACGTTCCATGTCCCAACACATACTCTACAAGCCAAAAAGAAAGATTTTAACAAACGATGCTCAGAAAAAGGAACTGTTGGTTGAGTTATCCAAGATGAATCACATACTTGATTTCCTTTCTATGAATGTATTGAGCCCTGAAAGTTTCAGAGTTTCGCCGTCTCAATCGTGGTAGATTGTCTGAAATTTAAAGGTGCTGATGTATGAGAAGATAGTATGAGAAGATATGAAAGGAACGAATGGAAACGCATTTACACCATCAAAAAAAAACATAACAAGGTAAGGTTTATACAACCAGTTCATACAAAGTTATGTTATAATAAATAGATCAACACACTATAGTGCAAAATATAGTCTGCATCAACGCCATCATGAGCGTATTGCAATTTGCAACAGTTAGAATTTAGCGCACTGTCACATGATTCACTAATGTACTTCCGAATCGCGAATAAAAAAGCGAATTATGGTCAATGTTGGACTATTTTATGGTGATTTTGAGCGAATCACGAATTCAAAAAGTGAATTAACTGACGAATCATGTTACACTTGTTTATCGCAACTGCAATTTAGGCAGCGACAACTACAAAACCATCCCCATAGACCACGAAAGCGATTTGCATCCATTGTCGAGACCAGATCCGTAACTTAGCCGTATGATGCAATCATAATGAACTAAATATGATTATGTTTCCTATTTGTTCACCAGAATCTCCTATTTACCGTGTGCCCTTGTTAGACATATTTTACACCTTGAAACACTAGGGCTAGTAATCATAGGGAAAGTTCCTTGAAGTATACTCCCTCAGTCCGAAAACCCAGTATATCAACAACATCAGAAAACACAACTAAGGAACATCACATTTTTATATCGTTTTCCATTTAGATGCATTTGCCAATAAGTATCATCCTTATTCCAAAAATGCCTTCAAGACAACTTGAACCTTATATTAGGGAGGCTAACTTTAGAAAACCTACCATGGATAATAGCGAAAAAATGGAAAAAGTGTTGGCATATCTGTCTTAGATATTCAGTTACGATGACACTTATGGAGATTAGGGCGAGAACAGCCAATTGATCCTATAGAGTCTTATGCAAAAAATGGAGCAAATATGCTCCAATTAATCAAAATCCACATAATGTAAGACAATATTCACCTCATCTTAAAAACAAAAATACCCATTTAGTATAAATTCATAATCAGAAAAAAATCAGTTAAATGCATATAAATATAAGAAATTAACCCCAGAGAATCAGTGTTTGACTTGCAATCAATGCATCATAAGTGATCATATCATATACAATCAAAACAAACCCACTTCTATATTTATTGAATTTGATGAAATCTACAAGATCAAATAACCCTTCCAAAAACACAAATAGAAATAGAGGAGGGAGTAAAAAATACCTTGAGCATCAACATCAGAATCAACAAAAGTTTGAGCATCAAAATTGCTGTTATTGTCATTTTCATCATCAGTGAAGTCATCATTATCAGTATCAGCACTGAAATCAGAATCCTTAGTAGAAATATTAAGCCATTTTCGAAGAACGACCCTAGGCCATAACAGCTGCAGGCAGGTGCAACCCAAACAACATAATTCAGCCCAACTCATACAATTACCAGTTTCACTACCACTTGTACTTCTTTCTTCATTTCTCTACAGTTTTTCAATATCATCATCAAATTTTCCCTTTTTTTTATTAAATTTATTTTTTCACTCTATTTTATTAGGAAATTTCTCAATGGTTTTGTTAATTACCCGCATAATTTTAAAAAAACAAAATTGAGCTCCATTAAAGAGGAGGAGAGAGAAGAAGTACCTCGAGTGATCGACGGCGAGTATGGCGTGGCTGCATCCTGGAAATCAGCAGTCATCTATGTTAGATTTTAGAGGGATGAGAGAGAGGGGTTTATAATGGAGGGAGATAACCATTAACCACCTTCACTTTCCAAATTAACTGATTTATGCTTTAATTTCTTTTCGTAGTATACTACTTCAGACTTAAGATTTAATTTTTTTCGCTTTTATTTAATTTTCTCATTTTTTTTTTCACCATTTTCAAAAATTGTATTCAAGACTTAATATTTATTAATAAAATTTTATACGTGGAGACAAATTTAACAAATTTTCCCATAAGTTTAATTTAACTTATTGATATCTATAAAAAATCATATACAAGTTTCTCTTTCGAACTATGAAATTTTTTACATACTCTATAAATGTAAAACTATGTATTACCTTCGTTCTACATTTGTCACGATTAATCTACATTTGTCACGAATAATAAAGACATATTGTATAAAAAAGTCACTATCAATTATAATTATTATATATATTTCTTATAAATGAGTCAAGATTAAAAAAAAAGTGGATGGGGATTTCGTTATTGAGTTGTGAGTTTATCACCACAAAGAAACATGAGTGGGGTCCACGCGCCATTAATACAAGTGGGACTCACCCTTTTGAGTTGCCATCTCAAAATCTCAACCTATACATAGTTTTATTAATTTATAAAGTACTACTTGCATTAATTTTTGATATACTTGTGGCTATTGGCTATTGCCCATTTTGAATTCACAAATGATATTGGACATTGAGATTGGGCTATGTCATGCTTTTGGCACCACTCTGTCTAGTATATCTGTATTTACGGTAATTGAAATTAAATGACTGTGATTTGAGATTTGTTATGGTTATATGACATGGTAGAGTAGAAGAATATTAAATCCTCAAAGGTTAGCATAAGGCAATGAACCCTAGAACATGATTGCTCGGACGAGTTGGTTTAGTACTTGAACGACCACGCCAGATGAGCAGCTCCTATTCGCTTAACGATGCATTTTTGTTCAAAAATTTTTGAACCCTACATTTGGTTATTTAAGTAGAACACTCCTTTGTACATTGTAGTAGAGCCAAGCAATATGCTTGAGCCTTCCATAAACAAGTAACGACATTAACATCTTACACCGTCGTAAGTGTTCATATTGCATTTAAAGATTGCATAAAAACACTAATTAGCGATTTTAATTATTTTAATCAATTTTGTTTAATAAAACCATCAACAATTCATCATGTGGAGCTAGTTGTTTTACCTTCCACCAAAGTTTAAAATTCAAAAGTTTACGTATATAGCTTAAAATATATGTATATTTGTCTGCATAAAAAAAAAGAAAATTTAAATATATATATATATATATATATATTTTCTCTGCAAAAAAAAAAGAAAATTAAAATAAAGTATTGTATTATACCCACTTAATATTGATAACTAGAAAAACGTTTTACATAGAAGTACGCTATAGTAACAATTATCAATCAATCTAACTGATAAATGCATAAATTTTACGTTTTGTACATATTTTTTAGTAAATTTTAAGCCTTAATATCTCCAAGTATGCATCATAAAAAATTATGAAAATTATATATTAAAAAACTTTACATTAAGACAAATCTAACAAGATCTCACATGAATATATTTTATCTTCAATATATACTTTAAAATTTTAATTAAAATTTTTCTCTCTTAAATAGATAAATTTAAAGTGAAAAAATAAAAAGAAACAGAAGAAGTATACTTTTAGAAATATTTGTCGGGTACGTCGAGCTATAAATAACAAGCCAAATAAAGCTACTCTTAAGAACATAAATGTGGGGGCTCATTTTGTTGGGCCAAAACTATACTCAAATAAGCATGTATTCTTTTCCATCCGTCTCACTATATTTATTTTATAGGTATTTGATGGAAAAGTCGAGAAAAAGGAAATAATTAAATTTTTTTAGGTAAGGAAAAAAATAAGTAAATGGGAATTAAATAAAATTTTAAGTTATTGTCAAAATTAAAAATAAGACAAATTTATAACATCGATTAAAAAATTGAGACAAATGTCATAAGAGAGACTGAATAGATATTACTATCCACAGCCCACCTTATGTTTCTATTATTTTGCTAATAGGAAAATAGATTATAGATGATTAGGATGGTTGATTTTATCCACTAATTAGACTAATTACTTTTGAACGAGCTAGTGTAAGCAACTTATTATAAATAAGTTATTTCATGATAAGCTGTTTTAACCAGTTAATTTATCAAACACTAACATTAAATAATTTAACTACTCGACTCCAATTATGTTCATCATCATACCCGGTTAGTATCCTACTCATAAAATTAGATACCAATTGACAATTGATAATCACTATTCATTCATAATTGAGATACTTTTATTGATTTAAAATGAAGTGATGCGGTAATAATAAGATGTTGAACCATGTGTCATGTTGGTTGTACACCATGCCGGTCATTGTTACGACACTAGCTTGACTTTATTCTTGTTTTCCTCTTCCCAAAATGATGTCTATAGAAATTTTGTGCATGTTCAACATGTTAAATCGTATAGATTTTGAAAAATCAAGGTCTTAATATTAAATTAAATAGTATATATTTAATATTTAAAGATACAAAATTATTAGAAAAATATCATAATTTTTAAAATAATACAGAATCTTCAAAAGCTTTTTAAATTTTTGCCCCGCCCCTGGTTTAATTTCCTAAATCGGTCAATCTAAATGCTTATCCTAGTCCACCATGTTAGGGAGCCCAAACAAGAGTGGAAGCGATGAACCAAGATGCCCAAGAAATGTCGTAATTATAGTTTGAAGGTGCATTAATAAAACAAGACCATTTGCAAGCATTGCCCTAAACAAACTAAAAAAAATAGACCTTTTTTGTGGAGGGTCGATTTGAACTTTGACCAGTGTTTAGAAAAATAACAGAGACGAACCCTATATATCATAATTATCATTATAAATATAGATATGTCATATACTTTTTAATTGACAAAATAATTAATCATAAATTGAAAATTTTTAAGTGTCTACTTTATTAATTAAAAAATTTTTATATGTCAGACCCTTTCTAACTCTAAACTTCAGGCAAATATTTACCATAGTCCTTACCTATGGTCAGAAATGGCTCTGTTTGCAAGCATTAAAGTGTTTGATATAAGGCAGTTTACCATTAATCAAAGTACATCTAATACCAACTTAAGCTAGCGTAGTTGTTTATGTGATTAAAGAATAGAAGAGATTAAAAGAATTTAAATCAATGGAGCATTTACAAGAATTTCTCAAAAAATAGAAAGAATTCAGCTAAAACTTATTTAAATTAAAAAAAATAAAAGCATAAAGAAAATGAAAAACCTGATGGAGTGATGTGAAATGATTAATGATCGAATTAAGCTAGAGATGATCAGTTGAAGCTCTGAGAAGAATACCTGAAAATTAGTGATGATCTGTTAATCAGAAAACTGTAGTTAGAAAATGAAAATGGATCATCTTTTTCACTAATAATTAATTAATTAATTAATTAATAGTAATAGTTTGACTTATTTAATTATTAGTTATTATTAGGGGTTAATCTCAAACAGTTGCAAATGGTGCCACGTAATAGTGTTATTGATACTCTTGTCTCCCTCTTTTTCTTGTCTTTGGATTCTCAAAACCATTTATAACTCCCATCTCAACACTTGATTCATCTAATCAAAGTCAATACTATCTCAATAGTGGGCCCATTTCCTTTTTAATGATCAAATATTTTATACTTTCCCTGTTTTATTAAACTTGCTAATGATAATAATATTTTCTCACATAATATGTTAGTTGTGTAAGTATTTCAAAATGAAAAAAGTGTTTCTTTCAATTTAATATTAGTGTTTTATTTTTTTTTTAGGCTAATTCACCTTAATTAATTGACTCATTTTTATTTTTAAATAATAATTTTTTTTTATTTATATGGACGCATTTTGTTGTGGTACCCTCCTTTGTACATGGGACAGTTTTAATTGTGGAAAATCTTTTAATTGTGGTTTCATCCTAATTTGTGGATGCAACACCTTTTCATTGTGTTCATGTCTTAATATTTGTACAAATTTTAAATGGGACATTTGATTTGAATTAGTGAGAGTACTTTTTTCTCCCCTTTATAAATTTAAAATTACGGTCCAATAAAAAAAATTAAAAATTACTAATGAGATGATTTTTATAGAACAGAGAAAGTAATTATCATCATCATCATCATCTTACTTATTATATTTCACTTATAGAAAATTATAATTAGAATATGGGGAGAAAAGGAAGACGATATTATATTACATATCCATAAAGAAAAGTGCAATCAGAAAAAAAAAAAGTAGTAGGGAAGAATGATAGAGTAATAAAATTAATGTAAATCTTTGTAATTGGTGAAAAGAATCATTAAGCAATTTAGGATGAATTCAAAGAGAAAAAAGTGGTTGATATGCATCCAATGGTGGTGCGTCATTTAATCTCTAATCATAAATATTTAATGATGATCATTATCTTCAATCCATGCGTACTGACGATCATAAATTAAATTAACATTGCTGAAAGCTGTGTTTTGTCTTCATATTACCACCATAAATATTGAATCTAACTCGTAATTCATAATTTAATCTTGTCTTATTATTTACTTTAAAATTATGTATACATAATACGAGTATATTAAATAATATATTAATCATTATAGAAACTATCATTATGTTAATTAACTGCATACCACCAACACATGTCCTCCCAGATGTCAAGCAAAAGATTAAATATAGATTTCCATTTAACAACTCGTAGTCTTCTATGAGATAGTCTCATTATGAAATGTATTTCTTTAATTGATCACTTTAAAATTATAAGTGATTATTACTTTAATAAACTTAATGTTTATAAATCAGCCCAATAAAATTAGTTTCACCATAAAACTGTCACATTTAAGAATTTGTGTTCATTTAATATTAAGGATGTCGGGCTAGTACAATTTTAGATTTATATACATCTGTCCCATTGGGTAGTTATGGATATAAATTCAGTGGATATTGATAATCTCTAATTTTCTACAGAATAGAAGAGAGAAAATTAATCTTTTATTTCTATGGTGAGATTTGAACTCATGTCTCAATGGTAAAAGAGAAAACCCCAAATCACTAATTAAAATATACAATTCATAAATTATCATATCAAATAAAGAATTTTTACTTGACACTCTTATTATACCTCAAATAATGTGTAGATGGTTGTTGGCCGGAGTATTTAGTTAATTTGATCGACCAAAAGTATAGACTTATTTGATAACTTTGAGTCATCTATTGTTATAGAAATGTTTGATTTAATTTAGTCGTTGGCTATTTAATAGTAACATTTTTATTTTATCCTAATAATCAACTTTTTAGTATGCTTAAAAACCAATAATCAAATATTTTTTACTTGTTTAAGTAATTAAAAATCAACCAAAAAAGGTATGTCAAACACACCTATGGTTCAACCATGCATGAACGACTAATAATAGTACGATGGCCTATGATCAAGACGGTTGCAATTATACTAAGTTACAAACTATATAATCAGATTTAGATGGTCATCTAATCATTCATTGTAATTTTTTTTTTATATATTATTCATCGATCACTTTTAATTTGTATTTTATTATCAATATATAAGTTAACATATTAGTACAGTGAAATCTTATTCGATTCGTTTTAATGTAAATTTTATTGATATTAAATTCTTTATAATTTTTAGGATTGAAATAATACATCGACAAAGGTAAAAAATCAAATAAAACATTTAATTAGAATCGGTGGGAATATATAAAATGAGATAGAGCCAAAAAAAAGGAATTTAGGAAGCATTACATGTGCAGGGAAAGAATCCATGTATGTACATTTTGTTAGGTTGCCTACATCTACCAACATGATACATGATAGTTTATGGTACTTTTGTGTTAGATGATGGAGGAAGTAGTCAATGATATTCCTTATTCTTAATTGTTATGATTATTATTATTCTTGTACTAATAATTTTATAAGAATAAAATTATTTTGTACATTAGCTTAAAATAAACCTTATTATTGGATATTTTCAAAATAATTTCTAGTATAGAGTTCTTTTCAAAATAAATGTGGATAAAAAATTACTTATGATAGTAGAGTTTTAAAAGAAACAAAAACTTATTTCTGTATATTCCAATTTTAAAAATAAAAATTATTAACCGATTTATCAGGTCACAAGTCATATGAGCATTATTTTGAATTAATGGGCATTAATTAGAATTATTTTTTATAATTTTCCTTAATTAATATTATTGTATATTCTTACTCTATGGATGGAACAGGGCTATGGGCATATAGAAAGTGTATTACTGGGCTTCATAAATTATGAGACATTCAATATTAGTTTACATTATTGTTAATTTAGTTTAATTACATATTATAAGAATCTTAAGTTTCAAACAAAGTAAAAAAATAATAATAAATAAAAGTTAAAGACACAAACTTATTATGTACTACTTTTTATTAGTCAATGGACCAAAGTCCAAACAATATATTTCCTCCGGCTTTTTACTTGAAACCGAACACCTTTACGCAGTCATATGTGTTTGACGAATTGTTTATATCTAGAGTTATACACAACTTAAAATTATAAAAACTTGATATTATGAAAATATGCGACGAGACAAATAAAATAAAATTCCACAGGACTATTTTTTTCTCATGTAATAGTCACAATATATAAAATATCATAAAATAATAAACAATACAAACTTAATTTGATGCAAGTAAAAAAAACAAATGAACTTTAATATTTTTTATTTCTCAAAAATCTTTATAAAATTTAGTTCAAGAAATTCTATTCTTTTAAAAAATTCAATAAAAGCGATTTGTAGAAAGATAACTCAAAAAAAAAGGTATTCTTTCTATAGAAATTTGATAATAAATAAACATTGAACTACATTTGTAAAAGACCGTTTCTTGATAAAATGAGTTCAAAATAAAAAATTCATATGCTAATAATTTGTATTCGTTAGGCAATTTAATTTTTATATGAGACTCACCTCATAAGACCGTCTCATATCTCATAAGAATTTGTTATGAACATTAGTCAATTAGATTTTAAGCCCCATGAAATAAAGTATCACAAATTCTTACTAGCGCTCCATAGCGTCTAAGTGGGCTTGATCGACCATGGTTAATTGGGCTTCATATCCTTACTAGCGCCAACCTACGCCACGGGAAGAAAAATTTGAAGAAAATAAGCTTATTTAGAAAAAAAAAAATTTAAAATAAGCTTTAGGAAAATTTATTTTCCAAAATAAGTGCCTTTTAGTCTAATACTAAGGTTTAGTTGTGTTCGTTGTTACTAACAGCTAGCTATTACTTAAACTGAATCAACAAAAGTCAAACAAAGAATCGCCTACTGTTAGTAATAACATACCATATACGAATAAAAGCTTAGATTAAGGTATATGGGAAAACAATCATCAGTTGTTACTAACATTCAAAGTCAACGACAGTCAACAAAAGTCAATCCAATTGCCCCCTCGTAGTAAGAGCGGACGATTACTTGACTGACTTTTTTAACTCGGTTTAAGTAATCGTCCGCAAATAGCAACAACAAACACAACCAAATCCGAACATTGGATTGGAAGGCTCTTATTTTGGAAAGCTTATTTTGGGAGTTTTTTTTCCCAAATAAGCTTATTTTCTTCAAAATTTCCCACATGAACATGGATCAAAAGATAAATACAAATTGTTGTATGAGGTGCTTTCACTCCGAAACACGTTCAAATATTAATCAAAATAATCTAATTAATATAAACTGTGAGAATATAAGCTTTCACCAAGTGGTTAGAAGATGAAATGGTTAGAAATATACAAAGTTAAATGAAATTAAAATAAAAAGTGAAATAAAAAAAATCATCATCATCTTACCCAGTGTATTCCGCTCATAGAAAAACTATGGAAAGAGTCTGGGGAGGGAAGGACGGCGGCAACTCATACCCATAATGAAAAGCGCTGCCAAACGAGTCCCCCGGCTCGAGAAAGATAAAGAGACGTAACTACACGGGAAAGATAAATTAAATGCCTATAAATAAAATAAATAAGTAGAACCAACTACGAAAAAGAAAACAAAAAAACTAATAAAGAAACGAGAGAAGCAAGAGGGTAAGAACACCAAAAGATAATTTAAGAGGACATCAGTAGTCTAAAACATGGATATGGCGCCTCTAACTACCCATATCTCTAGTCAGGCCCTCAAAGAGATTTAACTTATACAAGTCAACTTTTATTTGCTCATCCCAAGTTTCCTTGAGTCTTCCTCGACTCCTCTTACCCTCTACTATAATGCTTTTTACCCTCCTCACAAGGGCGTCAAAAGTCTTTCTCTAAACTAAAAATAAATGATAAACAATAATACAATGAAAGTATTACAAACTTGAAGATAATATAAGAGGTGAAAGATAAGCATACAGAGAGAATTACAAATTAAAAATGATGGAGAATTGAGACACACATGAAGCTCAAAACCTTTTGCTTGGCTTGGCTTAATTACAACGTCCAACATTGGCTAGTATGCATAGACAAAGGGGTAAATGAAATAATGCACAAAAGCACAGGTTTGCTCGATATTGAAACTTTGTCTCGTTGAGCATCCCTATATTGGTTCGAGCCATAGGTGGCCCGTTCAAGTATATCAAGGCAAACTTCCTTATCCTTGAAAACTTCCCTAGCCAACTTTGAATTTGATATAACTAAGGAAAAATTTAAACCAAACCAAACTAACCGAAAAAATTAATCCTCATCACCAAGCCAAAGTCGTAGCCCAAGTGGAAGTCTAATGGTAGGTTTCTTGAATAGTTTATGTAGAGTCTTCAACTTTGTTTGAAACACTCGGTTCTTTGCTTTTCTTAACGGGTTTTTCTCAATTCGAGAGACTCTTTAGTTGCATCCTCCTCTAAGAGTATAGTTTATCATCTTTCATCGCTCCACATAACTCATTATAATTTCTATAAGCAGGATACACTATATATGATTATAATCGATAATAATGAAACAATTGACCAATTTGAAGCAACTAAAGCCACTGAGTTGAGACAATATATGCCCATTAAACTCAGCATGACAATCACATTGAAGGCATGACATAAATTTTAACCAGAAATCTCAACTAGGAAAACAAAAAACAAGAATTCACACCAAAATTTTAGACATTACAGTACTATTTTGAAAAGAATGGCATTCACCAGTTCCAACTTCCAACACAATAACTTTATATGTCTGGTATTATCTCAAGTTCTACACAAAATCCTATCAATTAACAAGCCAAAAATGAGACCAAATCATGCCATGATGATAGTAACACACTAATCAAACAGTGAGAAACCCATATCTTCATCCTCACTTTCTTCCTTCTCAGGCTTTTTCTCTTCCTTGGCAGGCTCTGCAGCAGCTGCTCCACCAGCCAGATCTGCAGCTGCTGCTCCACCACCTACGTATGCGGCAGCAACAGCTCCACCAATGATTACCTGGAATATGTCCAAGGCATTGAGTTGAAAAATAACCAATAACAGGTTTTGAGAAAACTGATGCAGTAAGCCAGTAACATATAAGTAAACTCTTCATAACTTTTTTCTCTGTCATCGAAAATCTAGAAACTAATAATAGATATATGAGAATCACGGGTTAAACAAGTTGTTAAATGTTTTCTCTTCCACATTATGAAAGTTAGTTCAATTCTCCTCGCCTACAAAAATCAGTTTTCCTTTTCCCTTGCCTTTATTTTCCGATAACAATGATAACAAAACCTTAATCACAAAATATTGGTAATGGCTACATGAACCAATAAATTAGTTCTACACATGAATAGCGCAAAAACAATGTTGCATCAGTGTACGCCACCTGTTTTATGACCGTTTTTTTGCTTTATGATCCTTACCCAAAATTTTAAAAATTGAAAGATATGATTTGAACATATGGCGGTGGAACCAACCATATGCAAAATATGTAATTGCACAAGACCGCCTAAATTAGGGCTGGTTTTGGACCCAAATTTTTAGAAAATGTATAACACTGCCTCGATAAACTGATATGTATTTTTGCAGTATCCCTGTACTCCTACATACTCCTATACAATAGAATTAATCGATGGCCGAAAGGTAATGAGCATTAGGTAAGTCAAACTCAAATTGGGTTTTCCTGCAATCGGGCCGTGATTAGCCAAGTATGGGCAAGACCAAAATCAGATTGGTTGGATAGAAACCAGATCAATATTACGTAGTAGTTTCATCCCTAACATCAATTCATATTTAACCAAAAGTTCCTCAACTCTTTGATTAAATTCCATAGCGCACAATAATCCATTAAAGGATTCCATTATAAACAATTTAAAGGGGACAAAAACCAGAAATCTGAATTGAAATGAGCAAGAAGCACAAAAAAACCCTAAAAAACGAAATTAAAAAGACAAACCTGAGCAACCGCAGAGGAAGGAGTGATGTAAGAGAAAGAAGATTGAATAGAGCCAGAATCGCCAGAACTAAGAGCGGTTTGAACGAGTTTCCTTTGAAGAGAAAAGGTGCAATCAGCAGAAGCTTCTAGATCGCCAGAGTACTGCTTAGCGGTCCATTCATCGCCAGATTTCTTGCACACAAAGGTGTATACTCCCATTGTTTCCTTACTCTAACTTGCGATAATCTGATGGAAGCGAGAGAGATCGGAAGAACTCGAGAGTTTCTCTGATGCGGCTTCTACAGAGAACAAATTAAAGGAGGAGTGCGTATTTATGTGGTGGAACTAAACCCTAGGTTCACAATCCATTTATCTAAAGAAATCGCATCAATTACAAATAAGGATAAAAATAAATAAAATTTACTGAAATTAATTTTCCTCAATAATTTCACATATTATTCGTCTATTGTGAATAATTTCTATTAACGATTGTTTTTAAATAATTTAATATTTATATATTTATCGCTGACAGCTTTCCTTGTCACATTTTAACCGACTACTATGGGTATTTACCACAAAAAGGTATATAGGTAGGACTAACGAAGAAACATAATGAGGAAAAATAAGTGAGCGTAACGGCTATAGGTACCTACAATAGCCGGTTAAAATGCGACAACAGATGATGTCATAAAAAATATACAAATATTGGATTATTAAGAAATAAAAAATAAAAAATAAAAAAAAAAAATTATTCATAGCAGATGGAGAATAAATAAGATTATTCAGAACTAATTTTTTTAAAATTTATAAAAAGGTACTCCTATATTTTATTGTAAAGTAATGCATTGATAAGATGAAAATATGGGTTATTTGCATAGATGATTATTACATACAAAGTATAAGATATGGCCAAAAATATAAATAGTAGTATAATTTATAGAAAGGATTAAAAACTAAAATAAATTAATTCGGACAAATTGAGTAAGACTCTTAACTTTGTCATCCATTAAGGGCAAATTTCGAGAAATATCTTTGTATATATTTATATGGATTATTATAATTAATATTTGAGGTAAATTTATCATTGCCCATTGATTTGAATATATATTTGACGTATGATATTTTTATGTATTTGTTGAAAACTATTTTGCTTAACATTAATAGAAACAAACAAATTGAATATTTGTTTATATATTTGACATATGATATTTTTATGTATTTGTTGAAAACTATTTTGGTTAACATTAATAGAAACAAACAAATTGAATATTTGTTGGTTACACTTTTAAATTTTGTGGCCAAAAAAATTTAATGTAATTATGACAAGTGCAGATTCTTTATCTAAGTATATCTAGTTATGCTCTCGATGTGGTCATTGTCTCGTACTTAATTTCACAACAATCGTATTAGATCAAATATTTTCTTTTTTTATTATTGGATAGGTGAGAGAAAAAGAAGATTAAGTGAAAATCAAATTTAAAAGCTTATCTGAAAAATGATATTTACTTTCAAACTGAGACAAGATATTCTCATATCATACCTAATATCTATTGTAGTGTAAATGTGTAATTAATGCTACTAGACTCAAGTCATCCAAAGCTTAAATAGTAGGTTTACACTAACAAATCATGAAAGAATCAACACAATTTCAATATAATCATTTTGAAGTGTTTGTACTTTTTTATTTTCCACTTTTTAGTGGGTACTTGATTAAAAAAAAACTATAATAAAAAATGTGATCAAATTAAATATGTCTAGAAAATTATATTATTCATAAGATTATGCATGCTTCGACTTTGCTTAGAATATTAGTTAAACTTTTTTCACCTCCACCTCCGATTCGGATTTCATGTCCTCTAACTTTACTCGGACTCGGATTCTCAAACCTCCGACTAAGTTAGATTGTAACATTTTTTTAAAAAAAAACCTTTCCTTTAACAATTTGTAAAGACAACAAACATCAAATAAGTAGCTATTTGCTAATTTTAATTTAAATAAAAAATAATTATTGGAGCTTTTATAAATAATTACTCCCTCTTACTCTTTCCATTAGTATCATTTATTTTTTGTCATTATTTATTTATCATTATTTATTTATCACTCTTAACTTGTATTTTATTTTTAATCTATAAGTTAAAACATAGCTAAATGGGATCTTGTTTGGTTCGTCCCAATACAAGAATTATTAATATCAACTTTTTATAATTTTTAATTAAGAGCGATTAGAGATATTAAGGGTTAAAATGTTATCTTGACAAGTGAGACTAATGATTGAATAGGAGTTAGTATTATATCTCATTCAATTTGTACATTTGGAAAGTTTAAGATGTTCAAATGAGTTTTAAGTATTATATTTTAAATTATATCAATTTGTGAGTCTTGTATATATTTAACTTTCTTAAAAATCTCACCAATTTGATCATACATTAAATAATGTTTAATTAGTCATTGATCAAAACCTTATTTATGAGCTAGATAGGTTTAGCTTAGGATTAATTTTGGACCATCAATCATTTCAACCATTAATTAAAATTATTTTACTGGATTAATCTAACAATTATGATCAATTTTTAAATTAATTAATAGATCGTAATTGATCAACTACGAGCAGATGATCTACTCTCCCGTTACCTTTTGTTGTCCTACTCTCTCTGAGTATGGATCATACAAAATTATATATTATTATATATTAAAAATCAAATAAGGTTTTTATCTTCTATATATTTCGAAAATTCAATTTAAATTTCTTTGTCCTTTGCTTAAAGTAGACTAACAAAAGAAAACAGAGGGAATATCAAATTCTCACTTTCTCTTCTTATTTGAAATATCGAGATTTATTTAATTAAAGAGCATATATATCACTTTTCAAAGTAAAATTATAAATTCAATTTTTAAATACTCGTTATTTTTTCTCAGCCTATCATCTAATAAAAGAATATAAAACAATCCCATTTACAAAAAATGAAAATTGAGATCCCAACAAGAAGGATCCATAAGACATTATTACCTAAAAATAACCACACATACTCCACTTATACCTCTAACTTGTTTATTCTTCAAACCCTCACTTTTTATTCTTCTTTGATCTAAGTTTTTTCACTTTAATCCTATAAAAATTCCTTCTTGTTTATAGAAATTTAATGGAGGTTACACAACAATATATGACATCTACAACAAATAATAGTGATGGATTAATTGGAAAATTGACACTCTATGTTGGGGATTTAGATGCCAATGTCAATGAAAATCAATTGTTTGATGTATTTAGTCAAGTTGCTCCAATTGCCTCTATTAAACTTTGTAGAGATCTTATTCAACATTCTTCCCTTTCATATGCCTATGTCAATTTCTTTAATTCTCAAGATGGTTTGTTTTTTTTATCTCCTCTTTTATTCAGAAAGAAATATTTTTTTTATTTAATATTTCATCTGTTTTTTTTGTTTGTCCACTTTAAGTTTTTTCATTTTATAAGAGAGAAATTTAAATTTAATTTTTAAAGTATATATTCAACACAAAATATATTCATATAAGATCTTGTTAGATTCTTCTTGATGCAACGAATTTTAATATATAATTTTTACAATTTTTATTATGCGTACTATGAGATATCGAAACTCAAAATTTACTTTGAAATACGTGAAAAAGTAAAATGGACAAACAAAAAGAAATAGATGAAGTATTATTTTGTAGTATTTGTGTTTATATTTATGTTGTATTTTTATGTGGCATTTGATGTTGTTGCAATTTATGTTTTGTTTGTTGCGTAAGTTGATATTCATAAATCTATTCGTAATGTGACATTTAAGTATTTAACCATATCATCCAACTATTTACAATACATCATCATAATTCAATCACATTATCTATCTATTTGTAATAAAATAAATTAAATTGATGATTTATTTATTTGTTATCTTATTTATAGTATTCATTGATGATATCATAAAATTTATTTTTTTATTTTGAAAATAATAATTATTTAAATCTAATTTTTGTTATAAAAATATAATTATGTGCAAGTGTTACACTCTGTATTACTATTTATAATTAATATATATATACCTATAACTTTAATTAAAATATTTATAATTGTAAATATATAACTAAATACTTTTATCTAATTTTAGCTGAGTCATAGACTATGTCACCCTGTTAGAATATTTTTACAGTACTACAAATTGAGTTTTCAGAATAAAATAGTCTTTCATAAAATTAATAGTTTGCACAATATATTACTATAAAATAATGCTCAATTTCTTAGAGAATATAAGAGAAAAGAGCAGTTTTTTTAATACCATTTCATCGTAGAGTACGGGTTCATATAGCATAAAGATTTAGCCGTGTCTATTATATTTTTAATACAAATTTTTATAAGAGGCGGTTTCTTTGAAAGAATACTTTTAATGGGGTTGACTCATAAAGAAAAATATAAAGTAAGAATAGACATTAATTTTAATAAAACGACTAGTTGTATTTTTAATGACATTTAAGGTGTTGAACATTGTTGATGAATGCAATGTTAATATCCCATTTAAAGGGTTATAATTGCAATGCCATTTAAGGGAATCTAATTAAAAGGAATATTTCACCATAATTATCTTCATTGAAATGTTGGATTAAAAACTAAATTCACAAATTTCCAACAATCTAAATTTGACTTGATCTTTTTTAAATGAAATTAAAAAATATTTTTAAGAAAAATTTCACGTGGTAATTCTGAGGTTTTGGGTTTTTCACGTGGTAACCAAAACTTTTAAAAAATCCACACGGTAATCCCGAGGTTTATCAAATTGTTCCACCGTGACCTTATTACACATAAAACGTTAGCACATGTTAATTTTGAAGTTGTAAGGTTGTTGTACGACTATTTATGCGATTCACTTTTTCAAATTCCATCAGTTTCAACCTTTTCTTTTAAAATATAAACCCTACCTATTGAATTTTTACTGCTCTTAATTTTTATTACTTTATTTTTTTATAATAATTATAATATATCTCACTTTAGGCCACAAATGAGAGGGCTCACTACTAGCACCAAAATTGTTTTTTTTTTTAAAATATATACTTGAAAATTTAGCCTATTGATTGAGGATTTGGATGTTTGTAGTTTTTTATATTGGTTTTAAGGTTAATTTTTGGCTTTTGACATTTTAGTTAATCAAAAAATCATAAAAAAATTTGGTAAATGGATTTTAAGTCAGATGAAAAGCTAGCTTTTAAGCAAAAATAAAAAGGAAAGCTACTCATGGTAGCCTTTTAGTTTTTTTTTTATCAATTTTGTGGCTTTTTGTCAACTTTTTCTTTAATAATCAGTCGATTACAAACAAATTTTTTTACCAAACTTCTCCATAACAACAGGCTTAAACAGCTAGCTTAAACAGTTGCTTTTCGGCCAATACTTTTTACCTGTCATACAATCTACAATTTCAGCTAACAGTTGTTTGCCAAACAAAAGTTATCTCTTTCACCCTTGAGCTTTGAATTCTTACCATTTGATTAAATTTTTAATTTCTCCTTACTTGTAGATTTTCTCGGGTCTATTCTCGAATAATTTTTTTAAAAATTGTGCATGCATGCTTTTAATTGGAATTTGTTTGTGCAGCTGCAATTGCCATGGAGCGTCTAAATTTTACGCCTATCAACGGAAGACTAATTCGGATTATGTATTCTCATAGGGATCCTTATCTTAGAAAAATTGGACATGCTAACGTTTTTATCAAAAACTTAGACTCCTCCATTGATAACAAAGCATTGTATGACCTTTTTGCTACTTTTGGCACTATACTTTCTTGCAAAGTTGCCCTTAATGAAAATGGTAGCTCAAAAGGGTATGGTTTTGTGCAATTTGATCAAGAAAATGATGCAAAAAATGCCATTAATAGTTTGAATGGCATGGTGTTAAAGGACAAGGAAATTTTTGTTGGACGTTTCATTCGACGTGAAGAAAGATATGGAGTTAATGGATCGTCTAAATTTACTAATGTGTATGTGAAAAATCTACCTGAATTGTTTACTGATGAAGATATCAAACGTATATTTGGTTCTTATGGTTCTATTACTAGTGCTGTTGTGATGAAGGATACAAATGAGAAGTCGAAATGCTTTGGTTTCGTTAACTTTGAAAGTGATAAAAATGCAGCGAAAGCTATTGAAAAATTAAATGGAACTATTCATGATGACAAGGTTTTGTACGTAGGGAGGGCTCAAAAGAAAGCGGAAAGAGAAGCAGAGTTGAAGGCTAAGTTCGAACAAAAAAGGCTTAGTCATTATGAAAAGTTACAAGCGGCTAATCTATATTTGAAAAATCTTGACGATAGCATAAATGAAGAAAATTTGGAAGAATTGTTTTCTGAGTTTGGAACTATAACATCTTGCAAGGTATTTTTAAGTTAACGGTATACATGGATTGTTACATATGAAAGAATCAACTTAAACAACTTAAATTGATGGTTAAAGTTTTATGACTGGATATTAAAGTATATATAACATATCTTAGAGTTTCAACCATAAACTTAATCTTTTGGCTAAATTAATTTATTGATATAGTATCAAAAGTCAATATGACAAAAGGTCACGTATTAGAATATTATACACCTCTGACTTTCAAGTGGAATATAAAAGTCGTGTATGCGAAAACTAGTATTGTATCCATACTTCTAGACCAAAAAGCTTTTATACGAAAGAGTCTAATAAAGTATATAACATATCTTTAAACTTCAATTATTAGCTTAAGTTTTTGATTGAGTTGATTCAATGACATTACATTTAAGTAACATAACATGCATTGTTTCGTAGGTCATGGTTAATCCTCAAGGAGTTAGCAAGGGTTATGGTTTTGTAGCTTTTTCAACTCCAGAAGAAGCAAATCGAGCAGTAAATTATTTTAACCTTTCCAATAAACTTTATTTAATGGCAAAAGTTGGATGGTTTAATAGATTTTATCTCATTGCAGTTAAGTGAAATGAATGGTAAAATGATTGCAAACAAGCCTATATATGTTGCTATTGCCCAACGCAAAGAAGAACGGAAAGTAAAATTGCAGGTAAATGGGGTTTACCGAACAATGTTAATGAATGTCTTGCTAATGCACACATCATTAGAATATAATATAAGTATATACTTCAAATTATTCGAATCAAAACCTTGCTTTAGCTTGTTGAAAAAACACCTACATGTGATCCCACATCAGATGAAACCTCATTGGGTTTGTGTGCGGTCACCTTGCTAACATATATACTTTATGAGTTAATTCTCTAAATACTAATTAGTTTTAGGATGAAACCTCATTGGGTTTGTGTGCAGTCACCTCTTCTCTTATGTTGGTTAAGTACAAGCCCAAATTTATCATAGATTACGTACACAATAAGTGGGAGACCTATGTAAGGGCTTGAAGGTGCCTAGGTCCCAAGATGAAAGGAACTCACACTGAATTTTTTACGTGTAATTATCATAGTCAATTTTGATGATTCCTATAGGTAAATTTTTAGGCTTGCCATCTATTTACATTATAATGGCTAGGATTGTTGTTGATTTAGCAGTTACTTTTAGTTTGATTGTCTTGACCTTTGCTCAAGCAAGGCCTACTTGAACTGATCTATATGCAGGCTCACTTTTCTCAAGCTCGACTACAGGGAGGGGTGACACAATTACCTATTGGGATGCATGGTTTATATCCTGGAGAACATACGGCTGCTCCTCAACGGCTATTTTTTGGCCAAGGTGCTCCAGGTATGCTTCCCCCTCATTATGCAAGGTATGGAGACCAACAACATTCGATTATATCAAGGATTCGTCCAGGAGTTACCCCAAACTTTATGATGCCTTTTTCCTTTCAAAGGCAAGGACAACTTGGGTTGCATTTACGTGATAGGAGAAGCAGTAATGGTCAGCTCCAGCAGCAGCACAGTGGTGCGCAGAATTCGCAATTTATGTCTAACGCAAGAAATTGTTATGATCCATCTGTGCTTCATCAAGAGCAGGTGAGACTAATGATGCCAATGCCCTCGACTGCTGTTGATGTTGCAAGATCTGGTCCACAGTCTGTGTCTGCACTTGCTTCCGCCCAGCCTGTTGCATCTCCTAACAGCCAATGCATGGTATAGTTTCTAGCCACACATGTTATAAGTTATGATATTTACTTGGAATAATATATTGGGACTCATCGGGAAATAGTTGGCTAGTTTGACTAGCAGGAATTATCGAGAATTGACTTATTTGTTAGCCGTTTCAGCTGGCTCTTGCGAAGATGTTTGGTAAAAACTAGTTAGTTGATTTTGACTCAAAACCATTTACTTAACACTTTTTACTATTTGACCGACTCTAAAAGACAAATCAAAAACCAACAAAAAAGTCATTTTACAAACACACTCGGTAGAAACAACTTTATAGAACATACTCAAACACACATTTTATTGTGTTCACGGCCATAATGAAAAACTTACCCAACTCTTTCAGAGTGGATTGTGACACCATTGATTAGAATCTGTTTCTGCTCACTCAATTTTGCAAATATAGCCTTACCTTGAACTTTTTCTGTTTTCCCCTTCAGTGATTCTTTTATATTGTATTATTGCTCATAAATCACAATAACATTAAGACACTAACAGATGCTCGGAGAACAACTATATCCACTGGTGGAGCAAATTGCGCCTGAAAATGCAAGAAAAATCACTGGCATGCTGCTTGAGATGGATCAAACAGAAGTACTACATCTGATTGAGTTTCCAGATTCTCTCAAAATGAAAGTTGACGAGGCCCTGAAAGTTCTTCGTTCAGCTACCTTAAATCCTGAAGTTTGTGATCAGAGTAGCTCGCTCTCGCATACGGAACAGTAAAGCTTATTCATGATGCAGTGTCAAATAATACTGTTAGATGCACAGTCAAATTACTTGTCCTAAAATGCTGATTTTTTCTGTATCTCATATAATTGATGATCTGATTTTAGAGTACTAGAAATATCATATTTAGAACCAATTGACTTTCAATTTTCAAATGCAATTCAAAGGCCCTTTATTGAAACTAATAACCAAAGTATGAATCAGAGTATAGCAAGTTATCAAAATCTCTGAAAATGGGAAGAAATTTTCACCGATATATCGATTTTGCACTTAGGAACTACAAGAAATCTGGGTGGATATCTTCCTCAACAGGTTGATCAATACCTTCCTTTTCAAGTTTATAACCACGCATCAATCTGAAATCATCAGCAAAAGCAGGTCTCAACCCTTTGTCAATATTATCAACATCTTCATGTTCTGTCATGTACTTACTCCATTTGGAGGCACCTGGTTGCTTCACTTCCTTGCACATATTCGTGTGCTGTAGCTGCTGCTGCCGCCACTGCTCTAAATGTCTAGCTGCACCTTTGATCCTCATTATTGAACCCGTGTCTCGTTGCTGTTGCTCACACTGTTCCCTGTTACCTCTGATAAGATCATTGTCATCCACCATGCATTCATCACATACTGATCCAGATCTTGGATTCGAAGTGCTTTGCTGAGTTTTCATGATGATTTTTGTTGAAATTCCTGCTCAAATCAGAAGAATCGCTGAAATTACTTTAGCAGTGTGTAAATATCTCAAAAATTGAAATTATAGAAATATATAATACACAAGCAATTGATCATTTGTCAATTTCGGTTACCTCTTTTTGAAACAATTGGCTTGTAACAATGATTTTTATCAATGCCAAAGGAACCACCACCAAATTTACCCTTCAATTTCGGTTTCTTAAACATTAAATCCTCAGGAAGCTCAGTGACAACTCTTGGCTCCGGTACTATATTTTTCTCTGTATTGTTAACTAAATTTCAAACAAATATTGTAGAGAAAATTTAGATGAATATTAAAAATTTTAAATTCAAACCTCTTGGCTCGGCATCCATATTATTCTCTGCATTGTTAACTAAAATTGAAATCTAAATTAGATAGAAATTTTAAAATAAATTATTAAATCAATTAAAAATTAGCCAACCTAATTTTGATTTCAAATAATGAGGTTCTGAAATATTATCATCTTCCATAAACTCGCTCCAATCAGTACGTCGTTTGACCGTAATCTCCTCAATCTCCGAATCACCACCATTAGGAGATTGTTCCTGTTCCGGTTGCTGCATTTCATCATGAAATTTGCGAGACATGTTAAAGGATTGAACGACTTTTCGGATATCCTTAGCTTGATAACTTTGAGCGTAGATCTTGGTAACAGATTGCTTTTGATTGCAGATTACACAATTCCATTTACTGCTGCTCTTTTTCTGCTGCTTCACCTGCTTACAGAAATCTCAATTATCGCAAAAATTTCAATTGATAAAGATGGAAGAAGATTGAGGATTGAAAGATTGAGAGACAAGGAGAGAGAGAGAGAGAGTAAGATGCCTGCATGGTGGAGCACTCGCAGCATTGGACGGCGATGAAGAGCGTGGATTTCGACATTGTAGTTGCAGTTCGCAGTAGCGATTTTCCGAAATTGGAAGGGTTTCTGAAATTGAAAATTGTGAATTATTCTGGCGCCATTTTTATTTGTGTTTGGAGATTATTAACTATTCTCAATTTTTTTAAGTTGTTCGCCTAGCAAATCTCTTGCGAGACGGTCGCATATATCAACCATTGAAATACACATTATAAGTTTTGAAATAAATATTTTACAGTTGAAGTAGATTAATAAATTATTAAATTAAACGTTGGAGAAGGGGTTTTAACGTTAGAATTGGCATTTTAAGTGATGAAATGTGTGTTTTAGAGATTGAAGTCCATAGCTAAAAAATTAAATTAAGTCTTCTGAGAAGAAAGATTGGGGTTTGGTGTATGGTTATTAAGTGTTAGATTTGGCTTTTTAAGTCTTGAAATAAGTGTTTTAAGGCTTGAATTCGGCAAGTATAAAATTTGTTTGGTCACACGCGTGAGACGGCTTCATACAAGTTTTTGTGTGTTCGCATTTGTCAGTTTTTTATTATATTATTTATTTTTTCGTTAAAGAATTTTTTATTCAGGAGTATATTAACAAATTTTGGAAATAATGATAACGGTCTTCATATATTTTCCAATACCTATTTTTTTACAGTTTTTTATTGCTTACAGTCTTCGTATGTTTTCAATTAACTTTGTTGAATCATTTTTTAATAATTATGATTCCAATATTTTTTCCATCAATTTTTTTAGTGCTTATGGTCTCCATTTTTCCTTATCAAATTTATTATCAATAAAATAATAAATCTACTATCTAGAAAATCTATTTTTCTTAATTTCTATTGAATATTCCTTATGTGAATATCTTATTGAAAGGAGCAGTTGTTAGTTGCTAACGTTAATTAGTCTTTGGGCCTTTTGATTATATTTTGGATTTTATGATTCTAACTCTTGTATGATATCATTCGTGGTGAGACAAATCTAAAGTTATGGGTTAAATTTAAATATTAAATAATTATAAAGTGAGTGTTTTAAGTATCAAAGTATATATTTTAATTAGGTTATGCTTAATTCATCTTGCTTTTTACTAATTTAGTTGATTTTTGTTGATTTAATTTAACTTTTTAAGATTATAATTGATATTACTGATAAAAATTGATTGAAAACTTTTTTAAGTTATAAATTAAACTGTATTGATTAAACTGATTTTTATGTTACTGATTATAACTTATTTTTGTTTATTAAAACTAATCCTTACTAATTAAAAATGATTGTTATTGGATTATTTATTTTGTTTATAACTCGTTTTTATATGCCCATTTTACTATAAGACGGATCTATATAATTATTTTTTTAACTAATTACTTAAAAATTATAATAAATTAATTTATCACATTAAATTTACATGATCAATCCAATAAAAATGATCTATTTTTAGAATTTGTGCAAGGGTATTTAGTGAAGTATAATGCATTAGTTGTAATTGCCCTTGTCTATTGCGTTTTCTCTAAGACTCTTTTCCTTCCTCCATACCACAAAAAAAGCACGTAGAGGTTGGCTCCGAATGGAGGATGACATAGAGAGAGTGCTATGGAGTTCTGACCAAATATCCAACCGAGTTACCGAACTCGCCGCCGAACTCAATCATGACTTTTCCGACGCATTTCTCTCGCCGCTTTCTTTACCGGTGTTTGTTGGAGTTGCTACCGGCGCTTTCGTATTTTTAGCAGATTTAGTCCGACATTTAAATTTCCCTTTTTCTATTGATTTAATTCGTGTTAGCTCATATAGTGTCGGTACTGTCTCTAATGGCTCCCCTTCTATCTCCTCCGACTTAAAGCTCGACGTTTCCGATAAACACGTTGTTTTGGTAATTCTTTTTTAACTTTTCTTTCAATTGAATTTTGTGTTTCGTCAAGATTTTATTTCGTCAACTTGATACTAAGACAAACAAAATTCAACAATTCTTTAGGGTTCCACCATTGATTTTTGGTTTTTAAATTTTATGAATAATATATTTTGTTAGTCTAATAGTGAACTAGAATTTTAATATGAAACTAGTTTTAGAACTGATTTTAATAAGTATTACTGATTGTGATTTGTTCTGCATTCTTTAATTGGAATTAGGTTGAGGATATTGTGGATACAGGAAACACCTTATCAAAGCTCATTGAGCATTTGAAGTTAAAGGGAGCATCTTCTGTATCAGTGTGCACCTTCCTTGATAAGCCGTCAAGGCGGAAGGTTTCGTTTGAGCTTGTGGGGAAAGGAAAGTTCTATCGAGGATTTGAGGTGAAAAATAACTTTGCCTTATTTTCTTTTTCCTGACTTTATTGGAAAATTGCGGTTGATGAATTATGTTGTTTTACTATTTCCTATGGCATGGTCCAACTTCAATTAATTTGGTACACTAAACCTACAAGACAACTTTTAATTAACCCAGTTTTATCAGCCATGTAGTGGATCCACCTAGGCGCTGGTTTAAAGGAACAAACATAATAAAGAGGTTGTTTTTGATTGATTTTTGTAACAAATATCATACACAGGTTCACATAAATAGATATTGCACATCAATATGATTTAAATGACTCATTTTAATATAATCTATTATACTTCGAGATGAATGAACTAAACATATTTGGCCTCGTCCAAATAAGAGACATTATGAAAAAAATACAGATATATAAAATTAAAATATTTTTATGCTAAAGACTTAAAATGTGTGGCGGCAGGCCCGGCATTGAGGGTAGTTTTGACAACGCCCTGGTCCCTATTTGAGAAAGCAAAAAAAGGATGTGAGGGGGCCTAAAATCAGAAATATGACTATGTTTTGATTTTCTTTTATTCCGTGTATTTTTTATATTTCGCTGATTTTATTCTTGTGTACGTATGTTTCTACTAGCACGTACGTCTCTCCCTTCATTCATTATGTGTCTTTTTTATATTTCGCTGACTTTCTTTGAATTACTATTAAAACGATATGACATTTGATTACAAATTAGAAATATGACTTGATAAGACTATATGATTTGTTGTTGATCATGTCCATCTCTAAAGTTTGCTGCTTTTATGCGATTGTCCTTTGCATATGGCATGACTTATCATGCTTAATTAAGTGGCAATGATGATGTTACTTGTGAAATTTGTACTTCCGTAGTATAAGTGCCAAGTGGGTTATTTTTAATGGTTTTCAATAGTCGGTAAAAGGGCCCCATTTTAACATTTCGCCTAGGGCCTAAAAAAACTTAGGGACGACCCTAATTGGCGGTGCCATGAAGAGGAATGAGAAATGGGGGAGTTATTTTTACTAAGTTGGGTTTTTTTTTTTTTTTTTTTTTGATAAAACACTTGCCCTCTTTTGGGTAAATATCACTTCTAAAATGGGTGAAAAATCATACATTGCTTCCTCCTACTCATTCCACCTCTACTTCATCCCCTCTCTTAAAATGTTAATCACCTTCTGTCTAGTTTAAGTTACCACAATTCAAGCATGATCGTAATTCAAAGCTAACATCTTGAAATTATAGTTCTGTCTTTTGCCTGATTGTAGTGTTTCGGAATTTTATTGTGCTTTGTTCTATGAAGATTTTTAAACAATAACATATAACAAAATAGCGTGCTGATTATCATTTTCCTTTGTGAACTTCAAATGCTTAAAGTTGTGCTTCATTTTTTGATGTAAAGATACTAGTCTCTTGTTTGGTGGAAGTAAGTTAAGGTCATTGTTTATTTTGGGTTTTTATTGAACTTAGTTTTAATAGTTTGAATCGGCCATATAAGCTCTGAGAAAGTTTGCTGATTCAGTCCAATGCACTGTAAGCATGAAAATCAAATCTGTAGACTTGAATGATCATTTATTTTGATGCTTGCCTTTGTTATTCATGGTGAAAACCAGTATAGGTTTTCGAGATGCTTGGATATGTTAATTGCTAAGTGTTGACATGATGCTGCACCAATTCTTTGAATTTGATGAACTTTATATTTATTCATGTAGTAAATTATTTTTGATTGGTCATTATATGATTAGTAGTTAAATTTTTACCTGCTTAGAATGTATTGGTTGTTATGTCTAACAGTCCTAGTTTTAGCAGTGTCCAGATCACTTTGTTGTGGGCTACGGAATGGATGTTGCTGAGCTCTACAGAAACCTGCCCTATGTGGGCATTTTGAAGCCCAGATGCTACAATGGAATCAAGGAGGAACATCCGAAGAACTGAGCACACAAAGTTGCATATTTGCATCTAAGGCGATTGCTCTATATTTTTTTGACACGTGACAATATACGTATGCATTCACTCTATGCTCACAAGTCACGACTCTGGGTCAGAAATTTTCATTTTCAGCATATTCATAGCTGAATGTTTATTTTCAGCATAGTGCAGCTTTCTCTTGTTCGACTGTTTTGGATTTGTATTTTTATACGTATTTTGTTAATTTATGTTACTCTCGTACAATGACAGGAATTTTTTTGCTGTAAGATGTAAATGGCATTTTATGAATGATGTTGCATTTCACACCTGCAGAATGCTTCGCAAAGATATGATCTGAGTCGTTTGGAGTCATAGTGGCTAGTGCAAAGCATGTGCTTTTTCATGCTTCGGCTCTTTCTTTTTTTTACTAAGGTGAAGCTCCATATGACACCCCTATTATTGCGAGGGTGAAGAACGGTTGAGCTTTCATACAAGAAATCTCCCATTAATAGCTTCAAACTAAAGTACCCAGTTTATCCTGCTTCCCGCTTATAAAAACTATGACTATGAACACATATGAACCCAAAGTGCACAAGTTTATTAAAAATCTTATTTTCCTTATTATTTTATTAATGATAAAAAATATAAAATAATGTTGGGTTATACATAAAATACCTGTCCTACATTTAATAGGCTCTCATGAGGGACATTAAAGATGACACTATGTTCTCTACAAATCTTCCTAAGAAATGCATATATATAATCAACTGCAATCTTTTTATACACGCTTGAATCTTTTCTGGCTTTGATTACAGTATTGCCCATAATATGCACCACCCCTGCATCTCTACAACTATTCAAGAACTCTAATTCATCGATTTCGTTCTGACTGCTTGTCTGACCCGACGACCTTGGCTTAAAATTCAAGTATCGTAAGGGAGAATTGGCGGGCACGATCGAATCCTCTGTCGACTCAATTGCGTGTTCGAACTCGGACATAGTGTTTTCATTTCCGTTATCCAACAAGCACTCTCTTGATTCGACAGTTTGTTGACCGTAGAGACTGTATTCTTCAGAATCAGTACAACCTTCCATCATAGACTCGAGTCGAACGAAAATGAAGAGGTTATGAAATAGCTTCTTCTCGAAATCATCGTCTTTCTTATGGAGGTCTTTGTAACCGTACCTCGCAACACAACGGAACATATGGAAGTTCTTGGGTCCTATTCGTTTTACAAGAAAGCGCTCGTCTTCTGGGACGGTATATACCGGAAGGTATTTTACGCACACAAAAACGACCACTGAATGAATGGCAGGCAAGTTTGTGATGAAATGAGAAAAAATGCTTGGGACACCACCAGCTAGCTCGGTGTACACAAGACCTATTCCTGGCACCCTTACGAGCCCTAAGCTTGGGCCGAGGCCGAGAATCCATGCCATCGAAACTTTACTATGCATTTCAAATTCATAGCGTTTCACGGTTCCATAGTGCCAAACCACCATGACTACGAGAAAGGCCGCTGCGATCACAAGTGGGACCCATCCACCTTGATCAACTTTAAAGAGTACGGCCGAGAAGTACGTTAGCTCCACAAGTAAAGACAAAGCAGTGAAGATTAGGACGAGTATCCAATGCCACCGCCAAACCAACAGCATGATTAAAATCATTAGGAATGTGGTGGCTAACATGACGATCACAACTGCTGTACCTGTCAAAATAAGATGCACCGAAACCAAATTACTAAACTTGTATAAAGATGGAGTATATGAAATGTCATTTTGGCACAAATGATCTTAACCGAGTGACTGTTTCAAGTGATTTCAATTATAAGTTCACAAGAATGGAGATACCGAATAAGATGTGAAGCATAGGATACAAAGTGGATGCCTAAAATGGAAAGGTACAACTAAAATATTATGTGACTGATGTGTGCCACTAAGCTTAAAGAGGAATTTCTACGGGATTGTCAAAAGGTCAACACTACTATGAGTAAAAATATGGGCTTTTCAAAAGACATCGTTATAGAAAGATGAGGGTAAGTGAGATAATGGAAAAACAACGCGATAGCAGATGTGTTTGCGGAAACGACTATAACGGAGTATGCGTGAATTGTGGTTGACGTGGTGTGAATTTTTGAAAAAAAATTACACATAAGGGGAATTTTGAAGTTTGTTTAATACGCTCATAACTATTATGATTGCACTATATTACCAAAAAATATATTATAAGTGCACTATTTGAGGTACTTTTAGTGGATAGTTAATTAACTTTATTACTTAATTATATTGTTTAATGATCAAAATTACGAGTAACTATAGTTAAAATGATCGTCAATAATTAAAGTTCATGGGATATTAGTGAAAATATCAAGGGGAGATGTTATAACTTATTAAGAACTTCTATATACAATAAAGGGAGATATTGGAAGATATTATTCTATAATCTCTTTCCAACAAACATTACAACAGTTGACATATTGATCGTTACACGTTACCTAACGAACTAACGATCAACGCGAAGTTTTGACCATGAAAATTCATGCACCGTTATATCTTATATGACGAGACTGAACGTCGTGACAACTCTCAAACAAGTTACATAACGGGTCGAGTTTTTATTCCATGGGTAAGATGAATACTAAGATGGATAAGTGGACATAATATAGGATAAAATTGGAGAAAAGAAACAAGAAAAGATATCGATTCACTAATATTAAGTTGCATGATATGGTATTAGATAGGGTGGCAAGTGAAGTACAAATCTCTCACGTTAATTTCAATTTACTAATATTAAGTTGTATGATATAGTATTAGATCAGGTGGCAAGTGAAGTACAAATCTCTCACGTTAATTTGTGTTTACATTGTCACTATGGCCCGAGTCTCATCAAGATGATACGATCAATGAAAAACTTCGATTATAGAACTCCAGGAAAAAAAAAACTTAATCATGACCTACATGGATAGAGCTTCCATGCGGAAGCTCACCTAGATATTGCCATTATGTTTAGCTAGATATATAATATGTGCTCAATGATGGGTCCGCGGGTCTCAAACGATTAGTACTTTGCGTTCCACACCACACCATACCGTACCAAATGGGCAATGAAAACAAGAAACTATCAAAACATAAAGTAGAAACCACATAACTTCATAAAGCACAAATCAGGATTTTGCAAAGTATAAGAGACTTTGACTCACCATAAGCATTTCCAATCTGATTTTGGTTCCTAAATCCAGCCGTAACAGCTATGCAGAGGACCATAAGAATCCAGTTAATATCTGGAATATATACTTGCCCGAGAAATTTCTTTGAAGTGTGCACTACTTTCACCCTTGGAAAGCATCCTAAAGCAAGAGCTTGTTTTATGATTGAAAATGTGGCAGATATGGTTGCCTGACTTGCAACAATGGCAGCCAAAGTCGCAACAATGAATACCGGCCAGTAGATGCTATCTGTATATTATACATTGCACATCATGAGACGGAAAAAAGATAAACGAAAAATGTATCTTCATATGAATGGTATTTGTCCACAAAATCTTGTTAAAATTAAGAAAAGATAATTTCTATTCCCGACTTCCTTTATGAAACGAAAAGGACAACGTATAAGATGGATTTAAGGAAATAGCTGTATAATAAGAGAATAAAAATCTATTATCCCAATGACATGAAGTGGAACCTACCAAGGTAGAGAATTGGGGTCCGCAACCTTACTAACGGTCCGTTTGGTTATCGATACTATAGTTAGTGGTAATGGGAATGATTTGTAATGTAAATTTTCATGATATGTATCATAGTATTCCCATGTTAATGAAAGTTTGATCATAAAAAAAAATTGTTCAAAATTTTCCATTACCACCTAATACCACATTTTCAAATGATAAAGAATTTTGTGAAGAAAATGAGATTGTTGAAGGACAATAAGTATGACCATTAAACTTGTGAAGAGATATTCCAACTAAAATTACACTAATTTTTCATTACCATTCCCACCATTTAGTATTGATTACCAAACGGGGCGTTAGTGATAATTAAGAGGATGTTTCTAAATGACCCTTGATAGCAAACCTTATTTGTAACTTCAACATAAATAAGAAGTGCATAGATGTTTTAATAAACTATTTCAATACATAGTATGATATAATCCGAAACCAAAGAACTATAAACCTTTGACCCCATTAACAAAACCAAAGAACTATAAACCTTTGACCCCATTAACAATCGACATATGTAACAAAAAAAAAAATAAAAAAGATTAAGTTGATTGACCTTTTCACATATCAGCCAAACTACTTACTTGCCACACTAGTTTCTTCTCTTCCCGAAGAGCGCACCAAACTAATTATTCCCAAAGTGGTATATAATAAATAATGGTAATGGTACTCAAATTTGTGCTTATTTAACATGCATTGTACCTCATGAAATTCTAACAGCCATAAATGTCCAAAAATTCATTTCTTTCATTATCACATTTTATATGCTAGTATTTAGCGATATATATAATCATGAAGATGAGTTACCTCGAAAATTCAATGAATTCCACAAGGCACAAAACTTCACATATTAACTTGAAAAATTCCACAAAATTTTGAATTTATTCCAAAGATGACATATATGTAAGTGTAGTCAAAGCAACATGCTTGTCGTTCCTATTATCATCTCTAGGCCCCATGTCCATAAGGTTTATGTTATTTTGCAACCCGCCCCCCGGTTAATCCCCTTAATAATTTCCTTTGTTTCTTTAAGCTATATTATCTGATACTATTTCTTGTACCCACGTACATAAGCGGAAAAAAGCGAGGTTGAGCTGAGAGATACCTGGTATTGAATGATAGAATGCATCCGCCACATGGTCTTGATGATTTACTAAATAAGCAGCTTGTCCAGAATAAGCTAAAAGAAGGCATGGAAACACAATTACTGTGAATGCTATTTGTACAGCCAACACCGGAAAATGAGCCAAGTCAGCAAACAGTGCTTCTGTCCCTGTTATCATTAACATTTAGTTACATAAAAAAGCCCCCAAACGCTGATCATAACTTTTATGAACGGGATATTCAGGGTATGATGATGAATTGAATTAACGTAAGAAAGTGACAGCAACACAAATTCAGAGGTGTTGAAAACAGACTAGATGACCCAAAATTTACCTGACCTTATGATCGAACTCGATTTGACCTGACTTCAAGAATGTTTTTACAATTTTGTTAAAAACAATATGGACACAAAACCAGATTTCAAATCGACCCGAAGCACTTAATCTGAAATCAACCCAATGACCCGAATGAACACCTCTAAGCGCGATGCACCGAGTTTTTAATGAAGATTTTTAAGAACTTTTTTCCTTTAGAATCTTACCGGTTATACTAAGCATGATTCCCCCCAAGGAAGTCCATCCATCTTTCCCTCCGCCTTTGAGATAGCGATACAAATAAACTGGCGAGAAAGCTTTCAGTACACTGCTATCATATTTCCATATGTTGTATATACCGATACCTCCAATCATCAGAAACCAGAGCAGCACAATGGGAGCAAAGAGCCAGCCAACTTTATCTGTACCATAATGCTGCAAACTGAACAAGCCCACAAGGATGACAACGGCAACAAGCACAACCACATCTGCACACGAAAAAATATAGGACAAAATAATGAGCGGTTGAACTGTAGGAGTAAACATAGCACACCAAAAAACTTGCGAGAAAAGAAGTTCATCATTTCTCTAGAAAGAACGCATTGAAAGAAAGATTGATATAAACGAGCAAAAGGGGACACTACCATTGCTCATCTTAGGGTGATCTACCTTGATCCCACCAGAAGCTGAAAGAACTGCAATACGAAACTAGGTTGAGTTGGTTGATAGAATTGTCGAAGAATGTATAAATGCAATAAACTGTTTTTGACAACCTAAAGAACCTAAACGTTTGCAACTTTAAAGCATAGTTTAAAAACAAGGCCGCATGGTATTGACTGCTTTGTGAAGATTTTCAAAACAAACGAGCTGAAATTAACCGCGTTGTAAAGGTGTAAAAAAATCACGTTTTGGGCGGTATCTAGGGATATATTATTAATTGACCGTAGTGTAGGTGTTACGATAACCACATCACTCCCGTTACCGCATCACTGTTCTATTACTGCGATTGCGACTACTGCATTTTAACACTGCTTTAAAGAGTAAATAATTAAGATCATGAACTAAAAATGCATCTAGATTAGGAAATTACATCAAAGATTTTAAGAAAGTACTTCTCCCTCGAAATTTAAGCATATTTGCCTATTAAATCTGTTGCGTGAAACCATTATTTAATCAACATGATTCCCCAGATCAGCATTACGGAATTATTGAAACAATCTTATTTCATTATTCCTTTCTTAAATCTATCTTTTGAATCTCACTCTATGAGAGGAGATAAAAAAAAAAAAAAAAGCAACATGGGGAAAAGTTAATCCCAAGAAGATGGTTGCTATGAGTTTGAGTTATTTGACACCTCTAGAAGTGGAAGACAAGAAAAGGATTTTAAAGTTAAAACACCAACAAAAAGAGATCATTGTTGAATGACGTGACTCGTGAGGTCTTCTTAGTAAGCAAAACATGACAAATATCAATGTTCGAGTAAAAGCCATGAAAACATCATGCAAAAATATTTCAACTCTCAAAAATAGTAATGAAAGGAATTTTCACCAATGACTTGTTAGTTACTTGACATGCACACTCGAGAAAATTGATTTCCAAACAATTTATTTGTAGTGTAAGACGGTAAGTCATTAGAACATGGTGTGTGTTTGAGTTTATGATATACCTGAAATTGCTGGAGTAAGAATACCATCTCCAATCACCATGCAAGTGCCAACAAGGACAAGCAGAAGAAGCGCATTCTTCCTGGATGCATGTTTCTCTAGCCATTGCCTGGTTTTTTCAGCAAATGATTTTTCATGGAATCTAGAACGGCTATATGTTGTCAAATCCTCATCAGTTCTATGTCGGTTCGGGATAGTATTTACATTTGCATGTCTACATAGCAACGAATATAGAGCAAATGTGCCCCCTGCTCCATAAAGAAATAAAATTTTATTAATCACTCATAGTATGTTATAATTTACAATATCATATCTATATGACTATTGAATGTAACTCCAATCATCGAATGTGTACCCATCTTTAAGAACGGAAATAAAATCACAAAAACGTAATCCTTAAAGCAATGACTACCCTCTTGGCCCGACGTTGCCGTTTTAACGAGAATTATAGCTAATAATAGTTGGCTACAATAAACAATCTGAACTAAAAAGTAGTCCCAAATCCCAACACGAATCAAGGGGGAAAAGCTTCTTCACAGTGCAAAGCATGTCAACCGAAACATTAACATATGAGAAGTAAATAGAAGTAGGTTATGATAGAAGTGTAAGAGAAGTAATATACTAATATGAATGAAAAACACCACGGGTTCAAATTGGAAAAATAAATCACACAACCACGCACAAAACAATCAGCTAATAATTTGTGCTACAAGTATTATAACTATAAGTACCTTGACCATTATCATTTGCTTTGCAAACAATGAAAACATACTTCAACAATGGGATAAGAGTGAGAGAGTAAATTATCAATGACAGCGCTCCAATCACATCTTCTGGATCCTTAAAGCCGTGCGGAAATGTATTGTAGAAAACATACAAAGGAGATGTGCCCAAGTCCCCATACACTACCCCTAGGCTTTGGAATGCTAACCGTAGGAGTAAGAATGCTGAAATTTTCTGCAGATTTCAGCTGCGTTAGCTAATAGACATGCTGTGGCACAAAAATCTCCTAAGCAAAGTTAATATATAGATCTTAGTTTACCTAAACTAAATTTTTTTATGAAGCATGAATAGACGCATAGCTTGATATCTCTAGGAATTAAGCCAAGTGTATTCATTTGATATATATCAACATGAGAATTACCAAAGAGACACTTTTACGCATATATATCAAACATGACTGACGATCCTATAGAGAGTTCAAACATTGGCAGGGTAGGCTATATTAGTTATATAAGCCTCATCCCTACGATAACAAATAAGTCATCACAATTAAACTTTGGACAAATACTACACTATGACCGTTTGCTACTTTATCATAATAAGAGACCCGAGCAATTTAAAGAGCCATTTTGTTTTGGTGCCTCAAGATCCAAAAGTCAAGGAATAAGTCACAATACAACATTTGGCTGTCAAGCTAATTAAGTGACATTGCTAAAAAAATTCTCTTTTGAAAATAAAGAGCAACACCTCTAATTAATCGACCTATGAAATTGATACGACTCAAAGCTACTCAAATCCTAACAATCTGAGTGGCGAGCACATAAACATTTGTCGATCAAGTAAGGGACGCCTGTCTTCTTACGAAATTGTAGAGCGTCATGCTTTATCAAAAGAGTCAAAAGAGCAAAGTGGAAGATCTTAACCAAAAAAAAGTTGGTCAGACAAAGACACCTTAACCCATGATTCCAATATCCTTTGCTACAAGATCATGTTAAAAGGGAACTTTGTATGGTTCTAAGTTTCTAAAATTTAGATTACTAGATGATGATTAATCTGCCTAACTGAAGTAAAGGAAAAATCAACTGCCAAGACTCAAAATGAACCCACTTTGATGGGTAAATGTAGTAACACACATGAAATCCTTGTCAATGCACAAATACTTTCCTCGGGCATATTTTTTTATGACCAGAAATCTGGTGAATTTTGGAAAAACATCCAAGTCCAACATTCAGACAAATACCCATGTTTGAAGACCTCTCATCAAACCCATTAAGGTGTTTGGTAAAATAGCTTATTAAGTAACTTTAACAAATTTTGATACAATAAAGGGTTAAGTGGTTAAACCATCCAATGCTCATGTTTGGAAAATTAGCTGGTTGAGCTTCTTGTTACGAATATGTTATTTTGAACAAGCTGCTTATAGCCGCGGGTTAATCAACAGGTCAAATCAACCACCATAATTAGCTATCAGCTACTAGATATTCCGCACATAGAGGATATTATCAGGGTCTAAAGAGTGTTAGAAGATGGCATACCATACCCTCATCAAAGGAGATCATTTTTGTATGATTCTAAGTTCTTAAAAATAAGAATATACAAGACAAACACCCAAGAACTTCAATTGAAAATGGTGTGCAAATCACAACAAATATACAAGACCTATTTCTTAAAATCAAAATCTCAAGAGCAAGCATACAATATATCTTACCTTTTCTAGGTACCCATTCTTCAGCTTTCCAGCCTCCTCATCCATGGGTTGGTCAAGCTTCTGATCCAAATCCCACATACTACCTTTATTTTCAGTGGTATCATTAACTGAAGCCATTGCTTGATTTTGGTAGCTAATTATCACAATACCCCAACTTATTGGACTCTCCAAATTGTGAAGAATATTCCCAATTTTCCAAGCATAAATAAAATGGATACCCAGAAACTAAAGGTGGAATTGGGCAGCAAATCTTGAAAAAGTTCAAAGCTTTAATCTTTATGTTTCTGAAATTCTGTAAAATCCAGCTCAATTTCAATCAATCTAAAACATTTCAGCAAAAATACAACTCAAATTATAACTAAATGACAAAAAAACAAGTACCCATGTTTAATTTGGTCACCACAATTATTGCATTTGAAAAAACCTAAATCACTACAGAAAAAGATTGAGATCAAACTATAGAAAACAGTATCAATTAGCATATCCAAACATAATTTTAATACAAACTCAATTCAGATTCTCAAAAAAGACCTAATAGATAGTAGTAGTAATATAGATCACAAATAAAACCCAGATGGAAAAGTGCTAAGCTTTAGATACCCATGTGTACAATGCAACAGGAAAAGGAATACTCACATCCAAAATAGATAGTAGTAGTAATATAGATCACAAATAAATTTATTTCTTTTTTCTTTTTTTTTTTTGAGGAAATAATAATTCACAGCCACAAAATTATAAAAACCCAGATATTTATTTTTTCTTTTTCCTACAAAAAAAATTAATCCTTTTTTTCCCATAAATTTTCTTGACATACCATGAACAAAGACGGCTTCTTTAGTTGAAAGGCGGCTAAGAAAGAACCCTGAAAGAAGCTGCAAAATACCAATTTGAGAGGAACTCTTAAAACTCAAATGAATTTTGAACTCTAATTAAAATTTGGAATTTTGGAAGAAAATAGAAAATTATAACCAAATAAGATAATAATTAAGAAAATGAAATTAAGTGAGAGCAATAAATAAGAATAATGAAAAATCCAAGTTGTAGGAAGGGATAAGAGATGCAATTTAGAGAAGAAAGTAGTAGTAATCTGGTAGATGACGATGAGTAATCTTAACTAGAAGACAGAATTAGCTGTGAGATACTGCCAACAGACAACTACTACCCTTTTTTAGAGATTGAAAGAGGTGGACGTTTTAGACTTGAATTCCTTTTTTATTTATTTTTATTAATTTATTATTATCAATCAAATATCGATCAATCGCTAATAGAGTTCGGATGATAAAATATACCAATAATCCATACTCATACAACGAAAATTTGAAAAAAAAGACTTTTTAATATTTTTATTCAATAAACAAGATTCGTTTAAATTTTTATCCCAAAATAAGCATCCTTAACTCTGAAGCTAGGCTTAGTGTATATTCGCTGTTACTTACAGCGAATCAAAGGAAATGGTCAAAAATTTAGTCAAGGTTAAAGTCGCTGTTTTTAACAGCGATATATGGTGTTGACTGGTCAACTTTAAATTCGCTGTTAGTAACAGCGACCTTATGCTGCCCTAAATATCAACAGTCTTCTTCCTCCTTCCTCATTTCACGTAACTTCGTTTCAGCGCCTTAGCCCACGAAAATCTCCCTCTTCTTTCCACCATTAAAATCAACTTCAATCCTTCAATTAATCTCATCAAATTCCAAGTTTCTACTACTAATTAGTTCTATCATCTTCCTACATTCACTTCAGATATTAATTTTTTTGTTTTTTTTTCTTTTTTCGAAAATTTAGTTTTCATATTTCTTCATCAACTTTCACATAAATACAGGTTATAAACTTGTAAATTACTACTTCTTAGTGATCTACAGCTTATTAAGGTACTTTTTTATTATAAATTTTTTTGTTTTTTTTATTTTTAAAAAGTATGTCATTTATAGTGGTCATTTACACTTAAACTCTATAAATATGTCAAATGTAGTTGTTATTTGCCATGATCTTCATAATAAGTTTGTTTGTTCATGAATTTAATGTAGAAAATTTTTGAATTTAATGTAGAGAATGTTTGAAGGCAAACCCTAAATTTGTAAATTATATATGTATTTATGCAATTAATAATCAATGTTCCTTGTTTTTAAATGTTGTTATGAATGTTGTGAACTCTAGTTGTGAGGGTTGTTGAACAATGTACTTCCTTTCTTATGAACTTGATGGTGATGTTGATTTTGTACGTATTGTTGCAGAAATGGCTTCATTTCGTGTGACTGTTGTATGTTTTTGGAATGGTTCAATTCGATCTAGTAGTAGTAATGTTAAGTATGTTGGGGGAAGACGTAAACTATTTGCATGCAACTCAAACATGGATTTGAATGAATTCAAACATCTTATATGCTCTAAGATTGGCATTGACACTACTAGAAGTACTGTTAATGTAAGTTTTAAATACAATATGAGTGGAGAATTGTTAGCTCTTCCGGTTGAGGATGAGGAGGCAACAGATGCAATGTGGGAGTATTTAAAGTCTATCTCTATTCCTTCTTTAGAGTTATATGTAGAAGAGGTATCCCTAGGGATTCAAAATGTCAATGTTGTAGAAACAAATGCAGTCCTGAATGTAACTTCTTCTGCTCCTTCTCCTACGCCTTTCTCTACCCAAGAAACCAAAAATCCCATTATGCCATCTTCTTCTTCTCCTTCTAATGAACCTAATCAACTTGAATTTCAAGTCTCAAATGATGATACGATTAACTTAGAAGATACAAATGAGCCTTGGGATGATGTTAATAGTGAGAGTAATGAATTCGTTGAAGCTCCTTCTGAGGATGATGTGGGTGTTAATGAGGAGGCTCTAGTTAATGACATGACCTTAGGCAACATTCCAACAATCGTTGCTCCTACACCTTATGCACTAGTTCTCCCTTTAGATGAACACGTTGAGGACAACTCTTGGAGGTCTTAGGCATGTGATACAACCTACACCGATGAAGGAGAGTTTCAAAAGGTTATGATGTTTGATAACAAGGATGCCTTGTTGGACGTTGTTAGATTGTATCATATTCGTAGGAATGTTGAGTATCGAACTAAGACTTCAAATCAAACCGTGCTTACCTTGAAGTGTAAGAGGGGGTGTGCTTGGAGGCTAAGGGCTAGGAAGAGCTCCTATTCATCTACATGGGAAATTGTTACATATAAAGGGAAGCATGGGGGTTGTGTAGTAAGTACTGAAAATGTGTTAGTTGGACACATTCATTTGACATCTTCCGTTATTAACAATGTTATTAGAAATTCTGTTGCTGAAGACCCATCAATTAAGGTCTCTATGATGCGACAAATGGTGAAAGACCAATTTGGTGTCAAAGTGACCTATAAGCGGGCATGTTGTGCTAAACAGCAAGCCCTTCTCTCCATATCGGGACATGGGAAGACTCTTATCCTCTCCTTCCACGCTTCTTGAAAGCAATGCAAGTTTCTAACCCCGGGACTGTAGTTGAGTGGTTCTTTAAGGAAGATAATGATGTTGGTGTATACGTCCGTCCTAGTATTAGAACTTTCTAGCGGGTGTTCTGGGCTTTTAAACCTAGTATTGAGGGGTTCAAGTATTGCAAATCCCTTATTGCCATTGACGGAACACACTTGTATGGTAAGTACCCCATACATTATTGACTGCGATTGCTCAAGATGGGAACAAGGGAATCTTCCCGCTTGCCTTTGCTTTGGTAGAGAAAGAATGCATAGCTGCGTGGTCTTGGTTTATGGCGTGTATTCGTAAGCATGTGATGCATAGTCCAGGTTTATGTGTTATTTCTGATAGACATGCGTGCATTCTAGCAACCATGGAAGAGCCGGATGACAACCTCCAAATGCCCATCATAGGTTTTGCTTGCGGCATTTGTTAAATAACTTCAACCGTCAAATGGGTAATGTGAAGCTGAAAAAGATGTATGGTAGGACTGCAAAGGAAAAACTTATTCAAAGGGAGTGGGTTGCGCGTGACATGGCTTGCGCAGAACTTCTCGCACCTCCCTGAAGGTGCTGATGAGGCTACCATTGAGAGATACGTTAAGGCGTATCTCTTATATCTAATTGGTATTGTCTTGTTCTCCGACAAGACTGGCAACAGGGCACAACTTTTGTACTTGACGTTGCTTGATGCGCCATGGGAGGTCATCTTCGGTTACAGCTGGGGTTCCGCAGCCCTAGGTTATCTGTACAGGAGACTATGTGACACTTCACAGAAGAACGTAAAGGAGATCGCTGGGCCCCTAATTATTCTCCAGGTAATACTAACTGTACATGTTATTGATTTGTGTCTTAATTTGTTCTTATGTTTCGTTTACTTACTTATATCTGTAATTCATAGCTTTAGGCGTGGGAGCACATTCTCATTGGGCAACAGATGAGGACTGTGGGACATGGTGCATTTGCGCCACCAATTCTTCCGCCACCAGATGTGCCATATGAATCGCGGTGGTCTTTTGATAGACGTACAAGGACCCACACAGGATCTGGCGTGGGCTTCTATCGCGATCAACTCGATCTACTTCGAGATGACCGGGTAAAGGCTTTACTTACTAGTCTTGTAACTATCACATTGCGTAATTTATTAATTACATTTTCACGTGTAGTTTTGATGGGACCCTTACCCCGCTGAGGTATACGCTGCATTGCCTCAGCTCTCAGGGATATTGTCAGGGGCGTGGAGAACATATATACCTTTGATATGCTTCGACATAGTCAAAGTGCATCTCCCTGAGCGCATACTGCGCCAATTTGGGATGGTAAAGGGAATCCCGCCGCCTTGTGACACAGAGGTGGAGCTCCATCACAGCTCACACAAGGGTCGGGAACCCAAGAACTGGTTGGAGATCAACTGACGCCATATCGCTCATCGGGATCACAGGCTAGAGTTGCTGGCCCAAGGTGCGCCGATCGATGCTGTAGGCACACCTACTTTGGCGGATTACATGCCGTGGTTCCTCTCCATTACTCGTCGATGGATGACACCACGAAGTATCATTGCAGCCGCCCAGTATGCTCCCGCAGCATCGACGATGAAACAGTTTGTAAGTATTCTTCCATGTTGATTACTATCCATAGAACTTACATATTATAGATTTCATTAACTCCAAATAAAATGCAGTCTCAAGGCATTGCAGGTGCCATTAGCTCCAGCCAGGACGAGCCTGTACGGGAGATTGCCCGTGGCATACTTCTAGGGACACAGTTTCAGCACTTCATTCCAGAAGTCATTGTGCCTGACACCATTATGGACGCTCAGGGGTCATCTCCTCATCTTGCTGACGTTCATCTTGAGGAGGTAGACTTAACGCCCCGACTATGGTGCTGGGTCCTTACAGGGTGCTAGGTCCTCACAGGGTGCTAGGTCCTCACAGGGTGCTAGATCATCCCAGTATCAATCACCTCCCCTACTTGAGCGTCATGCGACCGCCTCTTACTATCGTAGGAGGCGTCATAAACCGTCACAGTTAGAGAGGGTATAGGAGGAGGATTAGCATTAGTATACTGTTTTTATATATTAAACATTAGTAACGTTTTGTTATATTAAATATTTGTAACATGTGGACTGTTGTGTATATTTTGTAATATATATGTAAATGTGTATATGTTTATCGTATTATCACATGTTTATTATGAATGAAATGATGTTAATTACTCAGAGTTTTCGGCGATGAATCATTCTGCTTGAATTAAGTATGAATTTAATCAAAATCAAACAGTCAATCATATTCAAATAGGGAAAATGCTCTCGAAGATTCAACACAATTTCATTCATGTTCAACGAATCCATATCAAATTACATAGTTCATTCGTTAAGTTAAACCACCGCCGCTAACTAAGATTGCTTCTTAAATTTTCTCATAATCCTTTCAGTCTCTTCTTTCCTATGTGCCATATCATCTATTTGTCTCTTGAGATTAAATACCTCATCTTTAAGCTCTTGTTTTTCTTTTTCAAGCCGTATTATTACGTCTCTCTGCCATTTGGTACCCTCCGGAGCAATCCATCTAAAGTATGTGCAACCTAATCCTTCAACTAAGTAGAAAGGACAAACAACAAAATCACGGCCAGGATCGATGTCCCTCCAATCTGTATTAATCTCAACTTCATAACCACAATCACAAAGCTCTTCAATAGAATGCTCCTGTGACATCTACAGAACACATATGATATAGTAACATGATTAAACATTCAAAAATAATATTAACATTTATAAATTGAGAATAATACTAACAAAATACTTTATGTTACCTTCAAAATCGATTAACTAAAACAAGAATGATGGAGTTTGGATACAATGAAGTAGGGAAATGATGGAGTTATTTATAGAACATAATAACAATGACTATTTTCAACTTCATAACGGCTATTTTTCAATTTTACAACGGCCAGTTTAAATCATACAAAAAAGTCAATAAAAGTCAAACATTTGTTCGCTGTTAGTAACAGCGAACAGAAGCAAACTTGGCCAAACCAGGTCAAGCTTTTGTTCGCTGTTACTAACAGCGAACAAATGTTTGACCAGGTTTGACCAGGTTTGCTGTTGTTCGCTGTTAGTAACAACGACTTCACACTTGACAAAATTTTTGACTATTTTCTTTATTTGCTGTTAGTAACGACGAGTATACAATAAGCCTAGCTTCGGAGCCAAGAACGCTTATTTTGGGATAAAAGTTTGAACGAAGGTTTTTTTTGAATAAAGTTATTAAAAGGTCTTATTTTTTTCAAATTTACCTCATACAACCACACCCCCTTCAAAGAGATGATTAGAGGAATATGGTCAATTTTACCCCAATAATAAAAAGCCCTATATAGAGTGAAATATGAGTTCACGAGGTATAATTGATTTGAGTAACCAAAATTTTATAAGTTTTTTCTATCTGTTATCATAAAAGGAAAAATTTGAAAATTGAGACTTCGGCACCTCTTAACTCCACCTATAAACTAAAAGCTTTTATAACTAGAAGGGCATGCTTGGATTGGTTGTAAAACTTTAAGAGGGTTAAAAAAGTCAAAGTAAGAAAACGAAGTTGATAAATGAGAAATTAATGAAATTTAATTGTTGTAGAGGTGGAAGAATGATTGCAAAGTAATGAAAAACATGGAAGGTCTCAATTTTATAGGGTAAATATTTATCCTAGGAGAGGGAGGCATTGCCTGCATAATAGGGGAAATCATCTTCTTTTTTTTTTCATTATTTTTATTTCATGCTCATTTTACCTTTTTCACAACTATCTCAACTACTTCAAATACATTTCTATTTGCTTTCATTTCATTAGTTTGACTTTATTTTTCCCCTTAAATATTTACACCCAATTCAAGCGTGTCGTAAGAAGAATAGTTTTCTTCTCTGTTTTGCCTGATGAAATATACAATATCCGTTTTGTCTCGGTTAAATTGCATGAAAGAGTAAATAAGTGAATTTTGTGGAAGTATAAGAAGTTGTAATGTTGTGTAAAGATGGTATTAAAAAAAGAGAGACTGAATGTGTGAATGATATTTAATTATTATAAAGAGTTTAGATGTGTTGATACATTAAAAGAAAATAGTATAGTTCAAAATCAAATAAGAAAATGATATCAAACAAGCAATTCAAAATATATATTTACCAAATTAAGAAGGTGACAATAGATATGAAAAAATTACAAAATTGTGTACCTTGCACGTAGAGTATAAAATTATACACACATCTCTAATTTTGCTGTTTTTGGTATTTATACTTGAAGTATTAAATTTGTTTAATTTTTATTTTGAAGAATGAATTTCATTCTCTCTCTAACCAACTTTCATTCATATATTTAATAATTTAATCTATTTTTTTCACATTGTCTATATACTTTATGTTTTAGGAAAATTCTAATGATAACTTTCAATTTTTTAAGTTTTCTATCAAGAATGTTTTTTCACAAAGAGAGTCCCATTTAACTATATTTTTATGGCGAAAACATTAAAATGCTGAAATTACGAAAACGGTCTCTTATTTTGATAAAAATTGAATATTGAATTATCAATATTTTTTGAAATCACTTTTAATTTATGGTTAAAATGGTCTAACTATACACTTTTTAAAAGCTAACTAATGTATAGTATAAGGTCAAAAAAATCACGTCAATCCGTTATATTATATGTTTATAACTCAAGGTTAACAACTGAATCAAATAAAGACATTGTCCATAATATATAAAATTTAAGAGTTGAGATTACTATGTAGAATATTTCTAAATTTTTTTATATTATTTTCTCTATAATGAAAGTAAAATTAAAAAAATAGTGATGATAATTTTAGCAAGAATGAAAAATATAAATAAAGTATATAAATGCAAGTAGATAACTTATTGTGATTTTCTTACTTTTAAAAAAAATATTTTTTTAGTAAAACATGTTGGGTTATATGGAAAGTCACAATTGTAGGTAGGAGATGAATAAATAATACAAGGAATGATTGAGATTTGAGATCTAAGATAGTCTAATTAATCTCATGGTGGAGCCACTTCACAACTGATTGGATTCTAATCTCTACTCATTTTCTATTTGTGGAGAACTTCTTATTACACCAATACATCCCTTTCCAAATTAAGTAATATCATTTACTTTTTTATAATTTTACTTCATTTTCCGAAATTCAATTTAATTTAATTCAATTCAAATACATCTTTTAACTTGTAAGCCGGTAAATTGTCTCATCGATCAAAACTATGTAAGAGCTTTTTGTAGTCGACGACTTTAAGGGACAAAAAAAGTATTTCTAAATACAAGGATAGATAACATGATGAAAGGTTTTCAGTCCGATGTTTCACTTGTAAGTTACACATACAAAAGCATAAACATTCAAGTTACACATTATGTAAAGACGTTATTTAACTCTCGAGAGGATTTATGACGTGCCCGGTGAACAGAACAACCCCCGTCATGTCTTCTCTAATAAGGAACATAAACGGATGATCAGCTACGAAGTCCACCTTCTGCGGAAAACTTATGCTCCTCAGATTTACTACAGCAGCGGAAGCAGCAGCAGCTTCAGTACCTTCCTCATTAACTTCAATGAATGACTTCTGGAAAATGCTCGAAACATACAGATTTTGGGCCACGGGTGAGTCTACCATTTCAGTAAGGCCACCCCCCGTAAACGGTAATTCAACACCTAAGCCTTTCAACACCTTGGAAGCTTCAAAACCGAACGAAATCTTAAATCTCGGAACCTTGAAATCACCCACTTCAACTTTTTGATACGGAAGGTGTTCGTTTAGGAAACCTGATTGGGTGTTCGCTTTTTGTATCAAAGCTGGAAGCCCGTCTTTTGCATCTGGAAGAAAGAAATACATGGAAAATTGGCGTTTGTCGCCTCCTTGTTTATAAGGAAGACCGAGGACTTTGAATCCGTCAAAAGCTTTGATGAACTGTTTCTTCTTGCTGGTCATAAACGGCACCTTAACTGAGTTACCATCATAAAGATAGAAGTCGTCGTCTTTTGTCACCGATGCATCAAACTTATTAGCCCATGCTCCTTTGAAGTAAACAGCATTAGCAAAAACGAGCCTGGTTGTGCTATCAACAGACCCAGGAGGAAGTAACTCTTTAATAAGACCGGTAGTCTGCTTCTCAGCCCATGTATTCACTTCAGAGGTCACTTCAACAGCCTACACAGAGATCACAAAAGTAGCAATATCGTGTGTTAATGTCTATGTTACTTGGACTCGGGTATTGATGTCGGATACTGGTACATGTCCAAGTGTCGGCTTTGTCTAAATATTTAAATTTACGCCTAAAATGAAGTGTCTTAAGTGTCATAACAATGTCCGAGCATCAAGGATCGGACATGGGTATGTGAAGCAAAATGAAGAGTCCGAGTAATATAGGTTAATATGTTCATTAGGTAAAGTCAACCTACGAAAAATTGAATAATAGAGTTGTCATACACACTACTAATCATTTAGCCTTATGCAATGTCACAGCACTAACAGTTGATGCAACCTATATTCAGTCAAGGTAATGGCAGTGGAGCGGATTGTGGATGACTTCGCTGCCAATGCAACCTATATTTAAGTCGCAATAAACTAAAAAACCTTTACAATATGGTCAAAATACGGTGATGCGGCCTTTATTTTGCACTATGATCTTACTTTCTTTCATAACAATTAGTTGACAGCATAACACCAATGTCAAAGCCTTAATCCCAACAAAGTTCTATATTATGGAAAAACAAACCCCCCAAAAAAAACTTACTTTGTATATTACTGAACACTATGCAATTAAAAAAGGAGGCATACAAAAATTTTGATACATCAACAATGATAACAAAATAGATATATAGAAGCCTATGAAGAATTTAAGGCATCTCAAAACACCCAAATGACTTTTAAAGAAAGAACATGTTACAAATTACGTCAAGGGAAATTTTGATTTATTCAAATAAAGCAGAGTTACTGTTCGGTTTTGAGAGGATTGGCAAGATCTAAACATCACAAATCGATTCTTACAATGGATTCTGAAGTTTAGATTAAGCTGCCCTTCTCATTTTATCATTGAATCAAACAATGATGGTTACTAAATAAAGAGGAATAAGAGTGTGTATAGCTCACTGCGTTGAAGAAACAAATCAGGCAGCAGAACTGTTAGCAATTAGGTAGTAGTTACGTTTTAGTAGTTTTTTAAAACTTTGATTTGTGTATTTTGTTTTTCTGAGTTTTGCCCTCATTTGCACCATCATCGTTATCATCATCATCATACCCAGTGTATCCCGACTATAGGAAACTATGATCAGGATTTAAGGAGGGAAGGAAGGCGGCAACCCATACCCAAAAAAGAAAATGCGGACAAAATATCATGTTTAAAATCCATACATATAATTATATATCAAACTACTGTATTCAATAAACATTTTGACTTCCCAAAGAGTCATTTGGGAAAGAAAGAATGTAAATATTCACCTTATCTATTGACAAGCCTCATGAGAAAGACAAAAGCAGAAGGAAAATAACAATCTTATCAGCGTTCTCGAACTTCCTAAGAATTTCAAGTAATGTATTGATGGATCAACAGATGAATATATTCAAAAATTCCTTGTAGTGAAAGGATAGGGGGCAACAGTGGTTTCACTACAAAAGTGAAAGATAATCACATACACAAAAATATTCCTTATAGTGGAAAGAAGGAATGGAAAATATGGACAAAGTCTTCAAAAATTCCATGGTAGATCAAAATGACAAAAAGCATGTGTGGGAAGAATATGATTCATCAACAGCATGTAACCAAAACAGACAAGCAAACACAAAAAAAGTGCATCAAAAGAGATATAGTATCAAAGGCTTAGAGCCCAAGTAAAGCACATTGTCTTTATTCTTGATTTGCATTTATTCTCACAAAAACAAATGAAAAGAAGCATTTGTACACTTCCATGACACTGACTTCTTGCATCCCGTTCTGAAATACTTACTGCATTATAGTTATTGATACTATTCATCGCATAAGCTTATTTTATATATTTTGGCCAATGTGTAAGAAAAAATATAGACAAGTGAGATCGTGTTTGAATCGTTTATTTGCATACTTTCATAATATTAACTTTTTATAATTTTTAGATGTACATAGTTTAATATATAAATAATCAAAGTAGCACATTGGATTACGTAAAACGTCAAAAATCGCGAGTATAATGGAACGGAGGAAGTACAAAAGGTGCCATTGTTGCTCAATTCTAGCACATACAACAAGAACCCAAATTCGCATGTTATATGATAGACATCCGATTTCTACATGAGGATGGAAAGAACATTATGTAGTAGGAATTCCTCTAATGGCTTTAGGAATTCGTCTTGTGGCTATGGAAATCTATGTTCCGTCATCACAGAAGCAAGTTGTAACTTATAACCCAAATTCCGACTCATCCAAGAGGTGTATCCTAAAGTGTATTGTTGTTCTAACATAAGTAAATTAGAGTCACCAGCAGCTATTTAATATGATAAAACTCAAAAGAACACTTTCAATGAGTTATCCTTCTCCCTTAACTCAAACATTAATAAAGTCTCCAAATAGTACATTAAATATAAGCAAAGATGCTACTATAAGTCAAATTCAGCCGTTGAAAGCTTGAAATAGTGAGCCCTGGATTGCTGTAATTGATGCCCCTAACATCTATATAAAATTGTATGATGAATATAAACAAACCAAGCAAGTGTTCCGTACACTGAGAACTTGACATGACGGCCTGAATACTCGATTTTGAAACAAATTGTAACATTATCCCAATATCGACTTATCGAAACCTTCTCTACCACTCCATCCAGATGAGGAAAAACAAAAACAAAGTCAAAATATTAATCCCGACAATTTGAGGTCAACATCTAATTGGGGATATGACAAATAATCATAATTTATTTCAATTACATAAGATTTGACATTGGTTTTGGGATATTTCACTAAAAAACCTATATATAACAGGAGTAGAGGACTATTACTAGTAGTACTAACTACAAAAGAAGCCATGATAGGCAAATTTACTCGGCCACTCACAGTAATAAAAAATAAAAACCAAAATCCTCCAATAATCGCCATCATGGGGGTTTGGTTTTGGGAAAGTATTTTCTCGAAAAACTGTTTTCTCTTTTTCCATTGTTTGGTTTGATGAATTAACTGATTAAAATAAAAGACTTGGATGGAAACATTTTCTTCTATGGAAGGTGTTATGTAAACGAGTTGAGGAGCGAAAGCGAGGAGCGAAGAACAATTGAGTTGGATATTGTTAGTTGAATTGTACCAATAACTAGACAAATAATGCAAGTAATAAGATTGAATGCAAAGTAAAATAAACAAGCAAAAAACCTCTATATTTACAAGGTTCACCTATGTGGCCTTACACTAGTGTTTTATATTTGTTAAGTGTTTAAAGGATATATGAAGCTACTAGCTCATTTCATGTAGGTTTAAAGTATTACATAAAGTAAGGAACCTATGGTGTGGAAGAAAGTAGAGAATCTTACATTGTAACATAAGCATGTAGATTCAAGATGGTAGTGCAATTCAAGCAAGAGTTTGGTTTAGCTTAGAAAGATACAAATGCCCAAGTACTTAGACAAAGGGTTGTAAAGTACTCAAAAAGCACTCCAAATCAAAGTCAACAATGCACAATTTATCCCGGGCAAGGTCAAGAACACCTTCCCTCGTCTCCATACTCAGAACAACTAAAACAACACATTTTGGACACCCTTTTCAATACACACCAAACTTCATGGATATACACTATACACCAAATAATTCATGCACAAACTTGACCATAAATAACATACTTCCTTAATCCCGAAGAGATTACCACACTTTCCTTTTTTAGTTCATATTTTTACTTTGCCATAATTTCCTTTTATATAAATATCTCCGTCACTTTTTTTATTCTCATCCACATATCAACTCTCCTTTAATATTATCTGCACAATTCAATTGCACCCACTACACCATAATTTTTGTACAATATACAACTGTGTCAATATCTTTGGAACAGAGAGAGTATGTATAAGCAACCCATATGGGCTTGATCCAAATCAATTAATTTCCCATACAACATGGGAATACACCATGGTCAAACAATCCAAGCACATGATACAAAGCATTTGACTCAAATCACAATTGCAACAGAAGGAAACCAATTTTGCTCAGCTCTTCCATCCCTAACACAAACATTTCTCCAAGAGTTTTCAAATTAGTTATCATTTGCATTTTCTATGGGAAATTTAAATTTTTTCCATCAAACCAAACACCCACTAAAACTAATTAAAATCCCAGGCAACTTTTTCAATAATTGAACTAAAATCAATTGTTTATTCACAAAATTAAATCAATAGAAAAATAAAAAAATACCCAAGAATTGTAAATTAAAAAGAGAAGACTTACTTTGTGAAGAAAATCAACTTGATTAGAAGTAGCTTTATAGACATTATCAACAACCTGTTTGAAAGTGGGTTTAAGAGGTAATGTTTGATCCACCCAAACCCCATTTGCGAAACTCAACTTGGGTCCACCAATGGCGGTTCCGTCGGCGAATACAAGTGAAACAAGCTCAGATGAAAGCTTATTGAGATCATCCGATGACTTAGACTTCAGAAAATTAAGAACCTGATCACGGGTTGACCCGGATGACCCGGATGCTATCAAACTCAATACTACATGGAGCGATGCCGGAGATAGTACCAAGTTCGAGTTCTTTGCTTCAATGGAGGACACGTGGCCTGTCAGAAGGAGGGAAACGTCCGTTTGGTCGGTGATGGATTGTCGAAGGTCCATTTTTCTAATTTGAAGGGTGTTTTGGCAGTTTTTTTAAGGTTATGACGAAAAATAAACTGATATGTATTTATAGAGAATATTTGGGATTGGATTGAAAAAAAATATTACTCCCGGTCCCACAAATTTCGTCTATTTTTTTAATTCTATTAAATTTAATTTTTTTTAATTTACATGACTACAATAAATTTATATTTTCATCTCAAGTATATATCTCTTTTATTTTCTCCTAAAACTATCAATTTATTGTCCTTTTTGTTGGTTTCCCCACCAAATGTCTATATGGCTCATTTGGTGATAATAGTATGCATGTCCACCAAAAAGAGTCGAGTTTGATAAATCATAGATTAGTCTAGTGGTTGAGGTTTTTTTTCTTTCACCTCTAAAATAATTAACAACGATTCGACGTTCACAACTTATTGAAAGGATACATTCATTCATTCTTGTATTTAGGGATATTCCAGCCTAACTTGAATTAAGAAAAAGTAGAGTCGAGTCCAAGTGGGTACACATATGTTATGTAATATTTGAAAGTGCTTAAAAAATTTGTTTGAAATCCGCAGTCATGCAAAGACGCTTGATCGAACAGTTTCACTAACATCTTGACCTTTATTAAGTACGCTTAATTATAGAGTTCTTAACATATAAGCTTCCTTGAAAAGAAGATACATCTTATTCATATGAAAGCTAAACTTGGGCATCACACAGTCAAATAGCTTGTTAGATGGAATAATATGTCACTACTTACTAATATAACAAACGTATAGATTGAGCTTTAGATGAGTTCGGACATATTAAGGACTTCCACACTATATATAGCGGATGATGAATGACAGATACATTTGCTTTATGATGCAAAATCCATAATTTCTCAAATACACACATTTATAAAAGGCTTTGCATATTATTGTATGGTTATTTTTCAGTAATATCTCTAAAATGATATATTATGAAAATATACATTAAGGCGAATCAAACAAACTTTCACTTGACTATATTTTACATTATACATAGAGAAGTATATGTCAAATAAGATCAGTTATTGAACAGTAATAGTGATCGTAATGCATCACGTTGTCGTCTTAGCACTCAAGAGGATTCACGACATGTCCGGTGAACAGAACAGCCCCGGTCATGTCTTCTCTAATAAGGAACATAAACGGATGATCAGCTACGAAGTCCAACTTTGCTGGAATTACGAAGCTCATCAGAGTTATAACACCACCAGAAGCAGCAGCAGCTTCTGTACCTTCCTCGTTAACTTCAATGAATGACTTATGCTCGAAACATACAGTTTTTGAGCCACGGGCGAGTCTACCATTTCAGTAAGACCACCCTCTTTAAAGAGTGATTTAACACCTAAGCCTTTCAACACCTTGGAAGCTTCAAAACCGAACGAAATCTTAAATCTCAGAACCTTAAAATCACCCACTTCAACTTTTTTATATGGAAGATGCTTGTTTAAGAAACCCGATTGGGAGCTCACTTACGTATTAAAGCTGGAAGCCCGTTTTTTGCATCTGGAAGAAAGAGATACATGGAAAATTGGTGTTCGTCTTGTCCTTGTTCATATGGAAGACAAAGGACTTTGAATCCGTCAAAAGCTCTGATGAATTGTTCCTTCTTGCTGGTCATAAACGGCACCTTAACTAAGTTACCATCAGGAAGATAAAAGTCGTCTACTTTTGTCAGTAATGGATCGAACTTATTAGCCCATGCTCCTTTGATCATTAGCAAAAACGAGCCTGGTTGTGCTATCAACAGACCCAGGAGGGAGCAAGTCTTTGATAAGACCAGCTGTCTGCTTCTCGGCCATGTATTCACTTCAGAGGTCACTTCAACGGCCTACATAGAGTCACAAAAAGTACCAATATTGTGTGTTAATGTGCTCATTAAGAAAAGTTATAGCGTTGTCATACACTAACTCCACCTATGAGTGCTTGTTTCTTATTGCCGGTACCAAGACCGAATAAACGACAAGGTTGACTGGTTGGTTAGTGACAATCAGTTTAGTAAAGCTTAGTCACATCCCATGATCATGAACCAAAAATCAACACCGATCCGGCGATCCCAGTCCTTTGGAATCGAGGCTCTCTATTGTTCTTGTTGTTGAAGAGTCAATAAGGATATATACAAACCTCTAATCAAGCTCGTATTAAGAACCCATCGGGGAATCCAGGATATATACAATTCAGAAGATTTGAGCAGTCAATATTGTTAGAGCATATTCAAGCGTGAGAGTCGCGTTATGATGACAAGAGTGATGAAGTCTATTGGGATGGTTCGAGCTTAAGAGGCTTCACAATCAAATCAGCTATGAAAATTATTCCTTTGAAGCCTAAATGAGTGTTTCATGACTAATGTTAAAAGCTTAACTAGAAGTTTTGTGGCAATCCAAAATATTAAGCATGTGGTGCACTAAAGGAAGATACAAACTGGTTATTGATATCAAGGGAAATTATCAATGGTACCCCTAAGTTTTTGCACTTTATCAATGGTACCCCCAAGTTTTTTCGATTATCAATGGTATCCTCGTGTTATTGTGTTATTGAGTGTCTTACAACCGTAACCTTTTTAAATTTTTTCCGTTAAAAACTGTCTAAAATTATCAATGGTACCCCTATATTGCACTTCATCAATGGTATCGTTTTTCAGATTATCAATGGTACCCTCATGTTATTGAGTGTCTTCCAACTGTAACCTTTTAAAATTTTTTCCATTCAAAACTGTCCAAGATCATTAACTTTTTTCTCTATTCCTTTATTTTTCAATCGAAAAAGCTTAGGGGCATCATTAATAAAGTGTAAAAACTTAGAGGTACCATTAATAATTTCTTAATATTAATAGTGACTTCTCCAATAATCCTTTCAGGATTTGGCTTTTCAGTGATATTGATCCTTCAAATTCTGAGTTTGGCATAGACTACCCTTAGTATGTTAGTAACATTGTGGTAGATTTGGAGGTGGAGGTAGGGCCGATCCTGACCCTAGGAATGGGAAGAATGGACAACGTCTTCAAATATTCTACGGAATAACAAAATAATAAAAAGCATGTGTTCGGAGAATATGATTCATTTACGGCATGTCACCAAAATGGACAGGCAAACACAAAAAAAGTGCATCAAAAGAGATAATGTATTAAAGGCTTAAAGCCAAAGTAAAACACCTTGTCTTTATTCTTGTTTTGCATATATTTCCACAAAAACAACTAAAAACAAGCATTTGTACACTTCCATGACACTGACTTCTTGCATCCGCATATATAAGGTATTATTGTTTCTCGATTCTAGCACATACAACAAAAACCCTAATTCGCATGTTAGACGATAGTGATACTTTCAATGAAGGACGGAAAGAGTAGGTTGTGCTAGAAGTCACCAATGGCTATGGAAATCTACGTATTATCATGGGCGCAGGTCGTAACTTGAAAATAAACTCAAATATTAAAATAGCCTCCAAATGATACATTAAACATAAGCAAAGATGCAACTATAAGTCGAATTCAGCTGTTGAAACCTTAAATATAGTGAACCCACGATTGTTATAATTGAAGCCTCTAACATTTTTATCTATATTATACTTCCTTCGTTTCATTATACTTGCTACTGATAGTGTCATTATACAACATGTTATAATCAGGTACGAGTATTTCATAATGGAAGAAGTATGATGAAATGAACATAAACAAACCGATCAAGTGCTCCGTATTGTATTTGTACCGAGACCTTTACAACCCAAATACCAATTTTGGAACTAGTTGTCACATTATTCTTAAACTTAACTACAAGGCTACTCATATACACAATACCATCTTATCACTTAACTACAAGGCTACTCCTATCACAATACCGTCTCATCGAAATATTCTCTCCATCAATCATAGTTTATTTCAATTATAGAAAATTTGACATTGGTCTTAGGATAGTTCATAAAAATCCAAGACAACAAGAGTTAGAACTATCACTACTTACTAGTACCCAATGTGCACCTTCCAAGTTCTTCATGCCTCGTTCCAGGCATACCCAATATGCACCTTCTCGCCTCTTCTTGCCTTGTTCAAGGCATCCTTCATGTACTCACATCTTGTTCTTATTGCTCCATTACCATGGCATATCAAAGATCCTCCTTTATTGCTTCCTCGAAAACCTAACTTCATTGCACTCACCCACATGCACCCCATCATTGCTCACAAACATAGTGTGCATTGCCTTGAGTCATTGAACCATCACCTTACACAAGGGTAATTTGGCTCTTGCACTAACATTTGCATTTTCCATGCAAAAACAATTTTCTAAAAAACTTAAAAACAAACACCCCTTAAAACATTGTCAAGGGACATTCTAAACATGTTCGATCACATACAGCTCCGAAAAAATTGGGGATCTCAACATTAATTATAAGGTATATGTTAAGTGTTTTAGATACAAAGTAGTTAGAAAAATATCACAAAATTTTGAATTTGCACAGGGCCCTTATATAACATTTATCAATTTTTTCTCTGCCACTCAACATGGTGTGCATTGGCTTGAATCATTGAACCATTACCTTCACACAAGGGTTGTTTGGTTCTAGCACTAACATTTGCGTTTTCCGTGCAAAAACTATTTTTTGAAAAACATAAAAACAAACACCCTTAAAACTAAACTAGAACCCCAGATAACATCTTCAATAATTGAACTAAAAACAAGTACTTTTTATCAAAAAATACAAAATTAAATCAAAAGAGCAATCAAAAAATAGACCAAAATTATAAACGAAAAAGAAGACTTACTTTATTGAGAAAATCAACTTGATTAGAAGTAGCTTTATAGACATTATCAACAACCTGTTTGAAAGTGGGTTTAAGGGGTAATGTTTGATCCACCCAAACCCCATTTGCAAAACTCAACTTGGGTCCACCAATGGCGGATCCAACGGCGAATACAACTGAAACAAGCTCTGATGAAAGCTTATTGAGATCATCCGATGACTTAGACTTGAGAAATTTGATTGTCTGATCCCGGGTTGACCCGGATGATCCGGTCCATCCGGATGCTATCAAACTCAGTACTATATGGAGCGAAGCCGGAGATAGTACCAAGTTCGAATTCTTTGCTTTAATGGAGGACAATTGACTGTCCGTAGGAGGGAAACGTCCGTTTGGTCGGTGATGGATTGTCAAAGGTCCATTTTTTAAGGATGTTTTGGTAGTTGCAGTTTTAGTAAGGTTGATATTTGATGGAAGTATGGAAGTGACTCGAGTCTATTTGAATTCATAATAGACCCGATGATCAGACATTGATCCGATTTTCTAATAGAATTTGATTTTATCCGACTTTAAGATTAGATTTTTCACTATGTAAAACGTAATATGGATACAAAATCTGATGTTAACAAAACCTTGTTCGCAATTATTAACGTCAAACAAGATATACTTAACTTTTTGACCAGTTTTTCTTTTATAATCAATGTTAGTAACAATGAGCAAAACCTAAATGAAAATACATCTATCTTTGCAAATTATTTCTAGGTTAGTTTATTTTTTGATTTTTTATTAAATTAAAGCTTAATTAATTCAAAGTTCTCCAAACGTATCCAACTTGGATCATGCAACATCAACTACCATGTAAAATTGTAAAATGCATATTGTTTGTATTTTTATTGATTAAATTTTTGAAGGAACTGTTCACAATGGACCCAAACAGAATACAAAAAATGATTTAATCAAATTACAGTAATCAAACCAACAAAAACTAAAACTAATCCAAATAGTGTTTATTGTGAGCTTGTCCCAAAACATTAACTGGCTCACAATCAAATCAGACCAGTAGCCATCCCTGTCGACTCATGGAACGGCTGCTTTTCATGCGAGCATTGTAGCACATAATAAGGCTCAACACTTTTTTACAAAATGGCAGAAGCAAAAGCCAGACTGCAACATCTTATGATGAAAATTTACACTCAGGAATATATGCAACCCTTTATCTATGCACACGAATAAAGATACCGAAAGAGAAATGAAAGCAAAAGACCATCTCTCTCGATGAAATAAATACAAAGAAACAAGATCCCTTATGAAACACCCAACCTCTCACGAATAGTGTCAAAAATTGATGTAGCTGCAGTACTTTGGGTGAAACTCAATCTCAACCGACCAAGCAGCTCGCTATCTTTCGCCTGAGAAGCAGCATCTGCAGCTTCTTTCGCCATTCCTATTCGAGCATATGCCTGTAAAACACGTAATGGCAATCAAAATCCATTGTAAGGAAAGACACCAAATTCAGATTACTCAATATAAAAAAGTATTTGTTCAAGTGTCTACAAAGAAGTCACATTGAACAACTGCATAAAAAACAAAAAAAATTAAAAAATAGTTCAGTTTACCTCAGCTCTTTCTCCAAGATCAGTAAGTTTGGGGATATATTTCAACGCTTCACCTTTTTCTTCTGCATCGATGCAAGCTTCAACGAAGGGTTTATATCCTAAAAGGAAGCAAGCACAAACCAAGCTAAAATCAATCCTCTAAGAAATTCGAGAACTAGGATACAATTGTCTCCATGAATGTTAATAAAATAAACACCGAGACGAATCAAACTAGATCCACTTGACTATATTTTAACTTATAGATAGATAATGAATAAAATACAAATCAAGAACACTATAATTTTATCATATCCATATTATAGATTAATGAACAGTAATGGGACACATAAGAGGGAGTACATTTTATAATTCATTAAATTGAAGATAAGCCACTGTTGAGAAAAATCCAAAGATAAAGCATATACAACTGAATAGAGTAGGGCATACAAAATTCTCTTAGAACGATATTTTAAGAAACACAGCTAGGACAATTAAATGGATATCCTTCTGCCATGAACAAAGAGAACAAAAAAAGGTTTAAATTTTTTATAAAATAAGAAGGAAAAAGATGCGAGAAACATATTACCAGAGAACATAAAAAGAAGGCACCTACACATTAACTAAACATGATTCCGTGTTTCAACCAAAGGCCATCTCTCAAACCAAAACACGTTAGTATACATCTGAAGTCCCACATGAGAATAATAAGAAAGAGTTGATAAACATATGAGTGATCCAACTCCAAATTAGTATGAGACCTTTAGGAAAGGTGTCCAATAACAAATCCCTGTTGGCTTAGACTAAAGCAGAAAATATCATACAGTGGGCCCAACACACTTATTTGTATGAAAAAATTGAGCACAACCTCAATAATAGTGATACTGAAAAAACACATAAGGGTCGCATTGTTGGCTCTAAAACAACCAGCATCAATCATGTATAGAGTACCATTAACACCGGCCAAACTTAAATCAATTTAATTATAGAGTCCTAATACAACTTAAGGTCTAAGCCCGTTTAGGAGAAAGGCTTAACTTAAGTGAAGTGAAAAACATAATACTAGAGTTGTTTTGAAAAGTAACGAATACAAACATAATCCCAAAGAAAACATAAAGAAAGAACAGCTAGTATCTTGAGAGACTGTCTCTTTGAGAGACATATTTCAAGCCCAGGCCATTAAAGATTAATGTCTACTTACCATATTCTTTTACTTACATTATTCTTAATGCTTACTTACCGTATCCTTAATGCCTACTTTCAATATTTTAAATGTCTACTTACATTATTCTTAATGCCTACTTATAATATTTTAAAAAAAATGTAATGAGCCGACCCAATTAGAGATGTCGCTCAAAGAGATGGTCTCTCACAAGAATTTGTGAAGAAAGTATAATTACAACCCAAAATATAACAGTCCTAAGTAATAAATTCATTAAACAAAAAGATGTCAATTAGAATTTTACTCTATTTCAACTCACTTATTCCCTAAAAGCAAAAAGAACTATAATCCATACTTTTGCTGCACAACTCGGATTATTCCTTGAAGTTTATAATAATAATTACAAAGACTTCACTGATTGACCAATCAACCATTCCATCATAATTGTACTAGGCTGAGACTGAGCATTCTAATTCTAATAGTGCAATAATGCAAGACAATGTTCTCCAATCCATTATAATACTGAATCTTAAAAGAGCTTAAACTAAACTTAATATTAATTAACCCATTATTATAGGAGGCTAAAAACACGGTTGTTTCAACCATCATCCACCCTTAACCAAAAAAGGGATCTCCACCTCATCACTATTTAGAATAATTATTTATGAGTAACCTCTTTTTTTTATCTCTAATAGGGTAAGCTTGCATACATCTCTAATATTTAATGGCATTAGGGTAATGAATGTTGTTGATTTATGTAAACTATTTATCATAAATAAGCATTTCCTTTGACCTCCATATTTCAAGCAATGGATCAAGAAGCCTTTTAAACTAGGGGAAAAACATCAAAGAGGATCACATGACAATCATTGCTCTCCAATAATTCAATGTTCCAGAATTGAATTTTTCACATAATTATTGGAATTTCAAAGCTAAAAAGATTACCAATTGGTGGTTTCTTCTCCTTTGAGAACTTCTCCAGCGCATCCCAGTCTCTAATGGTAGCTAATGCAAAAACTTTAAGCCAGTACCATCTTTTCTCAGAAACCTGATACAAGGTGCCAAAACAAAAGACTTTTTGGTCAAACAGAGGGATATTGAACAAAGATATAGCCTGGCAATTAGCAAAAATAAGATGCAAATTATACAGCTACATACCTTGAATTCTGTTTTCACCTTCATAGCTGCTCGATGATTTCCGAGTACAATGCACGTCCGGATGGTGTCACTAATGCTTGAATCTACAAAAATTGCTTGCTTGGTGGACACCTCTAGCTCATGTTGAATTCTATTACAACAGGAAACTGGAAAAACTTCAATAAATGCATCCACAGAAGAGCTATTAAGCTAAAAAAAATGTTCATGCATTCACCTGGAGCTATCAATCATTTAGATTTGATTCAAAAAGATTCAAAATAATAATGAAAGCAATAGCTGATTACAACTGTCTCTCCAATGGGGGCAACCCAAGTATTAAGGAAAATCACTTAACATTGAACAATTTTTCTGTTTGGTAGGCTACCCTTATTTCCCCATATATTATAACAAGTTACGCATAAAGCAAAAAGTTCCAAAATCAGAGCAGCTACAAACATGACAGACCAGCCCACACAAATACTTACTAAATACATTTATGTTGCCCTCACAACCGTCAGTCCTTTAATTCTGACAAATTCTGATAGTCCTTTACACAATCCACACCAACATATATGCATAAAAAAACATTTCACTCTGGCCCTTGGATCCTCTTTTGGTCCCCATCCTTTAAACAAACTACAGTAGGATAGGACATTTTTGTAACTAATTCCTTTCAGCCTCTAAGCCTAGGAAGCCCCACACGAAGAAAAAACAATGACACATACACAAATAGATTAATAGATTCTACCCAGATATACCTCAACAGTTTTGCATGCTCTTCCGCAGCTTTTGATTCAAAGATGTGTTCTTTTGTTTCAGAAAAAAGATCCCGAGCCTTCTCAATAAGTTTTACACGTGGCCCATGAAGTGGTGTCCCCTTGCTAGCCATAGGATTCTTGCTTAATTCCCAGGATTCCGTCCATAAAAGAAATGCAACTTCCTACAAAGCAAATATATATTGGAAGTAAATAAATGAAGCGGAATGATACATAAATACTGTCAGAATTTGTAAGCTAGTAGTACAACATAAATGGCATTGAGCACAGTGCATTGTAAAAGAGACCAAACACCACAAAATTTGTTAAGTGAAAATATGCAAAAATACCTACTCTGTTTGATCCAAAGCCGACTCGGATTAGTGGTCTAGGTTAAGACAGTCGTGACCAGCATAGTTGTGAGCAACATTCTCGTTGGGCCTTATGGGAGTTGTATGTAATGGATTTGAGCCTATTACAAGTGATGGGAATTATCACACATTGATTGTGTAGGATATTAACGTGGATCAAATGTATTCACTCACCTAAATACCTAATAGACTAGTTATATGTGATGAACTCTCCCGTTTGATCTATAACACAATATAAAGTTCCAAACATTTCTCATGTTTACCACCAAATCACGGTTGGATTAGAAGGTACAAGTTGAGTGGAAGAAACTGTAATTTTCTATTGAGCAATGCGATAGTAGTTAGTCTCTCAAGCGTAAAGTACAGTAGATACTCATCATTACTAGGGCATTAAACCCTTTGAATTCACCAACTAAACTTGTTGAGACAAAAAGTACTCATATGGTCAATTTTTCAAAACATAAGATTATGTCGGATAGTGCTAAATAGTAAATATGAAAGCTTACTCTGTAATTTAGTAATCTTCAATCAATACAAATTGACAATTTCTATTTATTTCTTCTTTTCTGGTTCAAAGGAGGAGGGTTGGTGAGGGGAAGAGAGGATCCACTGCTTTGATTCCATTTAAGAGCAAAAACCTTAGTATTTCAAGGACTATGTTAAACGATTTTTCTCGGATATAGTTTACAAAAAGCTAGCGATAATAGACAATCTTAGAGCATCTGCCTTGTTGGGATAAGGGGTAATAGGAAATGTACCCTCACCCTAGTGTTAAAGACAAAGTTTCCAATTGACACTAATCAGGCATCCCGGTACGACACTGCTACAGCTACTTCATAGTGGAGCGCAGTCGGCATATTGATGAGCCATATAATATAAGACAGTTGGAATCAGATAGTCACAAAGCAGATGAATCTTCGACCCAATGAAAATGAACATAATGACAGGTACGGTATTAAAACCAATCATAAAATGTAGAAATTTTATGAGGCTTGATAAAAAAATCTCATCTACTGATTCTACTCTTTCAAGTTTCCATTATTTCTCATTTATAAAACTTATATGCTGGCCACAGCCTGAAAAAGGTGAAAATAACATGAAAGATACTAGAAAATTCATGTTCAAAAACTCAAACTACCTGCAGCTGTCCGGCTGATAAATAGAAGTCCTTTAAGAATTCATGATCATGACACCTGCAAAACACTGAAAAGTCATACAGTGATACAGAGCACTTACAAAATTATAGTCATAAAGTTACTTGGAAAAGATGATAAAACAGAAGAATAAAACACAAAGGATATAATCGAATTGTTAGAGATACCTAGAGTAAACCATGAATAAATCCCTAGCTAATGGTTTGGCTTGAATCGTCCCAAAGAAGTCCAATGCTGGCCTCTGTGCCGAAGGCAAGAAAAATAGCCCATCTTATTACACACTTCAACCAAAATAAAAAATTAAAAAAAAAAAAGGATTCTGTCAGATAGTGCTGCACTTGCAACTTCCCAAGAGTTACCTTGTGCCAAATATGGAACAAGACAAAATACACAAGATCAGTATCCCCACTATCCGTGGCTTTTGTCAAAGCTGAGTCTTCCTCTCCAATGCTTAATAGCAGTGGAACCTGAAGCCACATTGGGTAAATTAAGATATAATTTCACAAAGACAAAATTATAATAACATTTGAATAGCAAAAACCTGTTTGGATGGACAAGGTTCATGCTCAACCAGAGCAGCAGCCAACTTTCTTCTGCCACTTTTATCAGCATGCTCAGCAACTCTAGCATAGTCTATGCCTTTACATAATTTCAACTGAAATATAAAAATCCCGGTTACATGATGCACAAGAAGGTGATTATAAAAACAAGAAGCTGATAGTAAATCAACCTTGTCAAGTAAAAGACTGAGGAGAGCTGTATCAGACATTGCTAACGAACTTGTTATCTTGGTACATGCCCAATGCATTATGACAAGCTCCTAAGAAAGACATCAAGATGAGAAGCAAGTTTTATGTGTTGAATTAACCCACAAGAACATCTCAAAAAAAATGACTTTTGGTTATCTTCACTAATGGTAAAAATCAAAGAATATAATCTTTACAGATGTCAAAAATTGATGTGGCACATCTATGAAAAACTCGCAGCATTATCAAACAAAATTCAAGAGCGTGCTTCAGTTTATGTAGCTACTGATAATGGTTTCCATTCATGCAACAACCATAGATTTTCTAAAATGAATTTACCTGGTTCAAGCCAAGGTACTCAGATAATCTTAGGGCCAAAAGGTGATGACGGGCATTAATCAAACGAGAAATCAAAACCGGTGCTGTTAGCTCCTGCAGAGGAAAGCACATACAAGAGGTCAGTCATACCTGAATTCAATGATAGAAGGGCCATCAACAGGTAACTTAAGAGAAAAATATTACCCTGTACTGTTGTATACTAAGAGGGATCCCAATCTCAGGGCTACGAACAGCATTTATTACACGCAATGTTTTACACATCTCTTGGAAACGATCACGAGGAACATTGCTGTCAAAGCCAAATTGATATCATTACCAAGAAACACATTTAGAAAAATAAGTATATACTTCATTTACCAAACCGGTCACTCATAACAGCACAACACATGCTTTAAGCATCACATGTAAAAACAATGATCGTCCAGCAGTATCAACCACCAAAGATCATAGTAATCACAGTCACCATAAGTAAATTAGAACCAAAAAAACCACATAGCAACTAGAAAACATGTCAGGGAAGATAGATGATATTGCTGATGACTTAGGCCTAGTTTTTAGTATGCAAGAATTAAGAAACTTAAAAGTTTGTATCTCCGAAAGGCACAATTAGTCTCACTTCTACTTCAAATGAGATCCATGTGGTCCCGTGTTAAATCTGTCTGATATTCCTTGCAGATTATTCGATATAATGCTTTTAGTCATGGTTATTTCGTTCGTTAAGCATATCTAGACATCTGGTGCAAAACTACGGTTTCATCACAGTCGAGGCAATGGTCGCAAACCAGATTTCACAGTTAATGCGGATGATTTCCACAGTGGGCCTATATTTCAGTCGTGATAAACTTAAAAACCTTTACGATACGGTCGTGATACGGTGATACGGCCTTCTTTTGGCACTATATTATCAAACCTTGGATTCAGTGAGGCTTGCCCTAGTCTGATTGCTTGAAAGTAGTTTATTACGTTGCCACTTTATGTTAGCCCCATTTCACAAATTGATTTCTTCCTTTTAAACTGTCCCCATTTCTTTCTTTGACAAATGACAAGTATGAACCACTTTCTCTCTCATAATTTTGAATTGTGTTCCTACCAAAAACTAAATTTCTAACTTACAAACGACAAAAAGCATAAACAATGTCCAGGATCCTTTATCCTCCTCTTTGTGAAAGGAAGGAGAAGAATCGCTGCCAGTGAATCCTTCCTCTTACTGTTTAGCATGATTTGTTTATCAATATTTCTTTCCTCTATGTCTATGCTTGGCAGCAACACCAAATTTGAGTTCCTTCTATTTTAGAAAGGTGCATTTTGAAGAAATAGGTGCCATTTTGTATTCTTAGTAAGAAATATCAACAATTTACCCTCAATCAGATAAACCCTTGTGGATTTCAAACTAAGAAGCTTGGTTAACACTTACATTAGCACTCGAGTCAATGTGGTCTTTGGTCAGCTCTAGAGTTAAATCAACAGCCTCCCCTTTCTTTCTTGATGTAATCCAATCCAATTAAACTGCAACAAAAGTCTCTACCAATTTCTCTTGTATGTACATTCTAACTGTCCCAAAGATGCATTCCTTGACACAGCTGCTTACTAGCACACCACATGTCCGAACATTCTATGCTGACAGACATCAGATCTATATGCATTAGCGATTTTTTGATTAAGTTCGTTTGGAAAATCTGAACAATTATTATCCCCAATATAAACAAAATAAAGAGAATGTTGTAGAGAGGTGTTCTCAAGGAAGGATAAAAGGTAAAAGCACTAAAAGAAATGTTAATTCATGACACAATTTTACAATTTTCCTAAAACCAGTGACATTCTTTAACAATTCATAAATTTTAATAGCAACCTTCTTTCTTTTCTTTAATCTTTTTTTGTGGGGGGCTAAGGTATAATCATTTTTCCATTAAGCATTTATCAAAACCAACAGCACCGACCTTTGCATTTAAATCTGGTTTTTTTCTTTCTCAAGTAATGATCTACAACCTTAAATGTAGAGCCAAAGAATAACACAAAACACTTGAATAGGAAACATGCCAAAGGATTCAAAGGTACAACGATTCACATTCACTACAGAGAAAGATGAACCTACTATCATATGCATTCAGTTATTTTTCACAGCGTAAAGAAGAAAATCAGAGAGACACTTTTCCAGCTCAGTACAGGCTATCCCAATCTACGAATTGCTATTGTTTCAAACTACAAGGCTACATGAGAACAAATCAATAACCCCCCCCCCCCCCCCCCCCCCCAAAAACATACACACACACACATACTCCGCAAATATCATTTTCTCTTGAATATATTTAGGCTATGTTTAGTGTGGATAGTATTTACTTATTTCAAGAACAAATATTTTAAGGTGGTTGCCTAAGTCAATTCACAGTTATAATGAGTTCAAATAACATAAGCTTGAATAAATTATAATTTATAACAAGCCATATAGAGCAAAGATGACACTTAGAGGAGCAAGTGACCAAAATGATGACAAATTTATTATAGACTAATTTTAAATTGTCATTGGAGACGCGAAAAATAATTCGAGACACCACACAAGTATAGAAAATCTTGTTTAAACCAAATATAAGTGGGAAAATAAGCAAAACATATATTTCATGGCACATGCTCAATCCATGAAGCTGCTCTAGGTGTTGCTCCGTGACTAAATGCTCACAAGTTCGAAATCTAGAAGCAACCTCTAGCTGAACTGTAGGGTAAGATTTGCCTGCATTACAACACTATGGCAAGACCTTAGTTTTAAAAGGCACGAGGAGGACTGAGCCTCATAAGTGTTCAAGTCTTAGCACAAGGGGCAAGGCAAAAGCACGAGTTTCGAAAGGTGAGACATAAGTTTTCATTCTAAAGATTATAAAACAATTTTATAGCATATTTGATACTTAGAACAATGAGATACATATTATTGTTGCATAAAAGATTTAAAATATTTGTTGCACTAACCCACTAATATGATGCAAAATGGTACAAGAGGGTCCCTAAACCTGGGATCTAAGACATTATGTCATGTCGTTCTTTTGCTAATTGTTATAATAAACAAGAAATAAGAAAATGGAAGATTGAAGCATCGAAGAAAAGGAAAATTGAAAGAAAAAACATAGGAAAATTAATAGAAAAAAAAACGACTGAGAGGGGTAAATGTAAAATCAAATAGAAGGAACATAAAAAGAAGAAAAAACTTGAACAAAGGGACAACCAGAAAATTGAAGAAGCCAAAGGAAGAAAAGAAGATAGATAAAGAATCTAGAAGAAAAAAACAACATAGAAGAAGATAGAAGAAATCAAAAAGAAAAACAAAAAACAAAGCGAACTAATGGTGGGGAAGGATCTCAGATTAAAGTCTGCTGACTTTAAGGACTCCAAAAAAGATCCTTATTTTACCTTTTATATCTCTCTTTGAAAAGAAGCCCTTTTTTTCCTTTAAATAAGACAACCCTTTGCTGTCTAATCAGACTATAGCGTATTAATAAGTAGGTTTATAAAAACCAGAAGTGAAAAATATCATGTTAAGCCTATACTAAGAGAACCGATTTTTCCCGACCTCAGCACTTAGGTGCTGGCGCTTTTCAAAACTAAGGTTTTAAAAGGTGCTAAGGGTCAAGGCACTAGTCTTTGGGTTTAAGGATCCTCCAAAACCAGGGAAAAAGCAATTAAGAACTCAAATAAAACAAAAAAATTATAAAAAGAAATGAAAAAAATAAAGAAAAAACATATTTGACAGGTAACCACATGGCCACATCAAATGGCTCCTTTTGACACTATGACCAAAAGGGGCTAGACGCTATAAAGCAGTTGCCTTGAAAAATCACCTTGCCTAACCCATCGTGCAGACAAGCTTTTTAAAACTAAGATACTTCCCAAAATCCTCATTGTGCAGTGTGAGGGATGCTCGGTGCACCGTACTGCCCTCTTATGTTCAATCCATGACATCAAAAGTCCTAATATTGAAGGTTAAAGAATATAGGCATGAGATCCACAACATCCAAATTTTTATCAAGGAGTGACACTTAACAAGTCTGAGCTTACTTTTGATGCCCCACCCCCCCAAAAAAAAAAAGTTAACATAGAACTTGGATAGAATATTCTAGGCAACAAACTCCATTTAAAAAAAGGGAAATATCGATAAAATCATACCACTACTTTGCGTTACTCAAATATTTTCGAGGGATCCATATTTAGAACCTTGTTCACAAAGACATATTAGAATTTTCACGCAAAAACATAAGCCCACATCATTTTACGTACAGAAGCGTATACCCTAAAGATTTATCAATCTCACCAACAAAAGGCTTGACCATAGCTTGCAGCTCTCAACAACGTTCGTTGACGTGAAACATCAAATTCATAACCTGCAGCATCAATGCATGCTTCGATTGCCTCTGGCAATGATGATCTTATCATTCTCAAATTTTCATCCGCCTGCAGAAGATAAAGACTTTAGAATAGGAGCACAAAATAGGAATAAGAAACATGCTATGAACTGGACTCTCAATTATGATGTGCAACTCTATTCTAGGATTAAAGCAAAAAAAAAAGTACTGATATATATCAAGTTCTTTGAGTTGCTTTTCACTCTTAATGAAAGAAAACTAAACAAAGTAAAATGAACTACTAAATCATGTGATGTTGCTTTCTCCTTTCCTCTACTTGTAGGCTTAAAGCAATAGCACTGTCTTTAATTCTTCCAACTTCGTGTAATTAACTTCCTGCCTTGTCCAGAAAACCTCTTCTCAATCTCAACTACTTTTATCTTAATTTTCTAGTAAATATCCTTAAACACTTGTAGTAGAATGCTCATACAAACTAAATACTCTATACTACAGGCACGGATTTGAGGAGGCTTATTTTCTGCTTTTAGCCTTTTTCATTTTGATATGGAAAATACCCGTATTGATGAAAAACTTTCAGCAGAATAAACAAAGTTTCCAGCTTTTGGCAATGATATTTAATAGCAATTTGAACCTATGTAGTAGAGAGGAAGCTTCAATCCCAATATATTATTTTGGCTTGCTTTTTGAGCGAAAATAGGCTCCACCAAAATCCTAAACTTGTTTTCTTATATTTTCGTTTCGAATGCAGTCCCTCAAGATATGCCCACTCATCCACCCATATATTCACATTTGTGCTACTTTCATCTTTCTATTATGATCCTTCAATAAACCTACAACTAGAAAAATCAATTATATTGATCATCCACAACCTTCATTCATTTCTATCTATTGTCACATGTTCTTGCAAAAGGCTAATACTTTATGTCATTTTTCACTCACGTTATCTAAGTAATTTTAGGCTTACGTTCTCCTCTTCTAAGCTCAACAATTAAAGAAAAAAGGGAAGCAAAGGAAAGAACAAATCAATATTTGACTATGAGAACGAAACTAGACAAAGTAGAAAACATTGATTTTCCTTGTGAGAAGGGGTTCTATGGAGAAAGCAGTCAAAGAAAGTCCAGAACTGGAAACTTTTTAAAGAAAAAACAAATTGATCAAAGCATATGAATAAAATTCACAAATGTTTTCGGATAGATAACTGGAAACTTTGAATATTATTTTTGAAGTAACTGACTTGATCACTTTTAATATTTCAGGTCATTGTGTTTTAGTTGATTGGATTCACGTTAAATGATAGTGACGTTTAACTTATTTAATATGTTTGAATTAAATATCAAGGTTCATAAATGAAAGATTACTGACCCTCAATTCATATATTGTGTTTGATTATCTATCATAGCATAAAATATACTACTATTTTATTATTCCTTGGCATGTATGGATATCTTTCTCAATATAAAGGATAGCATCAAAATCAATAAATGATAAAAAAAAATTCCTCTCATTTAACAAGTTGTTTGCCTCAAAACTACTATCATGATAAAAGCATATTAAAAGCATGTTACTCTTCTGAAATTTGACATCCTGATCATTACATAGGAAGTGAATCTATCAAAAAATAGAAATTGAGAAGAAAAAGGAACCAAATTTCTAAAATTCAGTCACGGAAATAAATTCAAGCTGATACCTTGGCACTTTGCCTATCAAAATGATCCAAAGCATCATATAACAAAGCTGCAGGGGTTGTGCTTCCTATCTCATAAATCGACACTGTGGAATCAGGAACTCGCTGAAGAAATTCCATATTTGTGTTTGAAAGAACCCTAACACCATCGCATTCTGATATCAAAATTATTGGTTCATCATAAAAGTAGCGCACTGGATCTCCACATGGGCCCACCATCAGAAGAGCATCATCCCAATACAATAGTACACTGTCCAGTCCACACCAGGCCAGCTGTTCTGGGGGAAGAGCAGACTGCGTGAAAGTAAAATTAGCAAAAGAAATCAAGTTGGGGACTAACTATCAAATGTAAGAGTAAAGGGAAGAGCAAATGCTTCCAGCTTGCAAGATGAAGAACAATGATCGGTGATGTACCAGGAGTTCACATAATTAAGACATGAAAACTCAAAGGACCGAGGGAGGATGGCTCAGAAAGAAGCCTTTGTCCAAAAAAACTCTTAATAGGCCATATCAGCATAAACAGCTGACCAAGAGCTCCATCCTATAATCTCTTATGAAATTATCAGCTTCTTGTCACCCCCAAAATCACAAAGCCTCACTACAAAATTCAACAGAAATTGAACTGGCAAAAAATTGTTCAAAAATGAGCAATCTATAAAAGCTGCTTATTCAAGTATTAAGTTTCTAATCTCCAATTGCTCTCATACACATTAAGAAGAAAACTCTCTCAAACACCGTGACATAGCTTTGAATGATGCTTTCTGTTGCTTTTTTTTTTATTGATTCCTTTAAACACACATGCATCTCCTTTAACATTTGTCCTGTTCTTTCACCTAACAATCTTACCAAAAATTAATCTATCAATAGACAAATTCCCTTCAAAACCATAATACTTAAACGGAGCAATCGCACACCAAAATAGAGAAAAAAATATCTATTTTCAGCATGATCATCAACCAAAATCATACACACACTTCCTAGAAAAGTTCTACACATCTCTTAAATTCGACTAACTATGTCATATACTACCTCCGCATATTTTACCATGCACCACTTCAATAATATTCACTATTCATCACCCAATTTTATTTTATAGATTGTAGTTAGTGTATAAGGAAAATTACAGTAATCTAATTCGTCTAATCGCACAATGTCATTATATTAAAATATAATTTTTATTTTATATAACTAAGATTTATAGTTGTTTGGTTACAAATTATAATGGACTATAGTAAAATGATTCATTATCATGTATGATGTTTACCACTAAGGTTTAATTGGAAACAACGTCAGTGTTAACACAATATTATAACAAGGGTAACGCTGCATATATCGGACCCCAAACCCCACCCTAGGTAGGAGCCATTTAGCAGTCTTGGAGTAATGGAACATTGTTGTATAACTAAGATATTAAAGATCAAAAGAAATAAAATGGATAGTATAAAACATCAAATTGTGCAAGAATAAATATACGAATGAAGTACCTAAAAATTCAAAGAACTCCATTCCTCAACCATTAAGCTATTATAATTTAGACACAATTAAAAACAAAGCTAAACAGCATTTGCAATAGCAAGAAACACTAACCAACCTCGCAAACGTGCTCGAAAATAATGTTAGCGAAGTCAGAGGTAATAACCAGTAGCCTCCCATCATGAGTAAAGGAAGCCAATAACTTTCCATCCCTAGAAACCACCATCTTTTGAAGCGGTCCAACACCTTCACCCACTTCCCTTGACTCGTCTTCATCCACCAACAATACATGATCTCCAACACCAAGCAATACCTCCACATTCCCTGACATCGTATACTTAGGCTCGATCACCGTCATACATAATGGAGGATCCTCGAGCACAGGATCAGCCAATTTAACGACATCCTTATCCGACCTAAAATTCGAAAAATCCGGCACACAGAAAAACTGAAAACCTTCATTCATACACACAACTCCATTCCCCCAAAACACACAATCCACTACACTTTGCTCAAAGCACTCCTTCCCTAACGAAATACTAGGTTCAATTAACTCAGCATGGATGTTATACCTATAAACCGTTCCGTCTTGCACTATGCAAATTAGGGTTTGATCTTCGGTCCAAGACATACTTATCAATCGTCCACCAGGATTTCTCCAGATAGTTTCAGAAATCTGATTGCCAGCGGAATTGAATATTCGGAGCTTTCGAAGAGCTGATTCAGCGTAAAGTTGAACGATCTTTGAATCGTCACGAATTACAGCAATTGGACCACCATAAGGTGCGCAGGCTACCTTGTTGCGAGTAAGATCAATGTGTTTCCATTTCATAGAGTATATTTCGGGTTTCCGGTAGTAACGATTGTAGAGGAGTTGCCATTCCGCTGCAATGGAGACTGCTGCAGCCATTGTTGCTAAGGAGAAAGAAAAATGGTGGAAGTGGAAATCAAAATTATTGCTGCTCTTATTTTGGTGTTAATTAGTCATCCATCCATTAGCATTGGATCTTGCAAAGAATAGAATTGGAAAGACGGTCGTTGAGGACATCAATAGTTTGATTTTTTTTTTGGTTCAAACAACAATTTCTAGTTTTTTACGTTGTTGTCTTTATAATTGCTCTAAACTATTTTTATGCTCTCAAATGTTTAATTTACCATTTTGACGTTTAATTCATCAACGCTCTCAAATATCGTATTAATTTTGTTTTCATTCAAAATGACAAAAGGTGAATTAAATGTTATGAAAATTAAATTGTTACAACATTTGAGAGCGTATTTGATAGCATAAAAATGGTTTAGGACAAATTATAAAGACAATAACTAACGCTTAATAGTGGTAGAAATGTCAAAATGGTAAATTAAACGGAAATTGACAAGAATTAAATGAAAAATGATACGTTAGATAGTGCATAGACTGGATGCTACCATGTGGAAAAATCTTACAAAAGTGCTACTACTCGCGTTGCATTAAAGTTCGATACTACCATGTGAAATTTTCCTTTAAATAAAAACAAATCCTACAACATCACATTTGATCATATTTCATTTTATCATATTTTAAAGCATAATTGATTATTTTTAAATAATCAAATCTTTGTATATTATTTAATGACAGTAGTCCTTGCCACATTTTAACTAGCTATCGTAGCAAATTGCATATTTTTATTACATTAACTTTTTGTAATTTTTAGTTAAGCATAATTTAAAATATAAATTATCAAAATTATACATGAATTGTATAAAAGTGAAATGTAACAAGTATAATAAAACGGAGGAATTCTTAAATCGTGTTAATTAGTAACTTTTTTATTTGGTATAAAAGCTAATTTTTCACCATATTTAAAAAAAAATATTTGAACAATTAGAAAGTCAAACAGCAAGTCTTGTATGAGATCGTTTCACCGTGAGATTCAGTTAAAAGCTTTGGTTGGTTCACTATTGAGATTCAGTTAGTAGTAGGGAATGTGGGTTTGTATGTATTGTGGTTTAGTCATGTAATTATAAGGATGAGATTAAAAGGATTTAATGATTTAAAATATAATATATATATATATATATATATATATATATATATATATATATATATATATATATATATATATATATATATATATATATATATATATATACATATATATATATAAGGGGGACTGCAGCTACTGTCTCGGCAGTCGCGCCCCGATCCGAGATGTCGAGTGTATTTTGTTGTCGTTTCACTTATCTGTTGTGTTCAAAACTCGTTAAACGCTAAAATTAACTAAAAATAGTAAATGGATGTTAGAAATTATGAAATTTGGTACCCTAGGTAATTAATGCCTTCCAAACGCAGTGGTGAAGTCGGATTTTTTGTTTGAATTTTCGAAACTGTCTGAAATGGCCGTTTAAGTTACTGGTTAGATTTTAAGTTTTGGAATTTTTGAAATTTGGGTGAAATCATTTAAAATTATAAAGTTTTAGTAGTGCCTTAATGGTATGCATTAGATTAAATGTGTAAACATGTTCTAATACGTGATTTTTGTATATGTGTTGTGTTTAGGACCTCGATTCATAAGAGGTTGAGGTTCAAATCGTGAAGCGCTTGAGTTGCTTTAATCGTGCTATTAAGGTACACGCTTAGACCACACAATAGTAATTGGTTATGTAAAGTAATGTTGTGCTCATTCTATGTTGTGATGTTGTATATCACGTAAGATTTAGACCCCAAAATAATTTGTAAAGAATTTTAATTGGAATTTGAGGATGGTTGTGTAATTACTCAAATGGGGTTACTTAATTGGAAATGGAATACCTTGTTATTGTTCCCATGGCAGTTTTGGATCATTACGGTCACCATGGGGTATGCATACTTTTGCCTTTGACGACCCGAACAGGACGGGCAACGTCTTAGGTCAGAGGTTGCCTTGGGATTAGCTTTCCCTTGTGTATTCCTCCAAAAAATTTTGAGAATACTCTGTCGACTCGAACTAGACGGGCAACGACATGAGTTGGAGTCTGAAAAGTCAAACGTGACATTTAATTAATAGAGCCTTCGCATGCTAGAATGAACTCATTGCTTGTATGTAACTAATATAATACATAGTATGTTGTCTCTAACGTGTATTGTTATGTGCTTTGGAACATGCTATGATGTTGTCATTCAACGACTAGTAGGTTGACTTGCAGGTGGGGACTAGTGTGTGAGGACTATTCTAATAGAACCTGTAGTCGATCTGACTATCGTGCCCAGAATTACTATTAGAATTTTATCCATCCATACTTTATTATTTTTATTTCTGTAAGTACATTTTGAATCAGATTGTATTTGGTTTGAAGAGGCCAGTAGGTTCTCAAGTTGTGATTTTAGACTTTCGCTATCTTGTTATCTTGTCATTACTATTTTATTTCTTTATCACTAGAACGTCTTCGGCCCTAGAACTGGTTTAATTTAATGTCCGATGTGTGGACTGGAATTCATATTTGTATAAATTTATCCGGTTCACTTCAACACGGACTATTACAATTGGTCTTCGTTTTTCTTGTCCTCATACTTCTTCTTAAAATGGCCAATCGAAACGCAAAATCTGATCAATCAATAATATTGTTCGTACTTCTTTATGCCATGCGTCTCTGCCTCCTTTTTGGCCTCACGTCTTAAATACTGCTACTTATCTTCTTAACATTCTTTTCTCTAAATTACTTAAAAATCTCACTTTTACTCATTTACTCTATCACAAAACTCGCTCTTATGATCATCTTCGGGTTTTTGGTTGTCTATGCTTTCCTTTATTTCCCTCTACTACTATTCACAAATTACAACCTCGCTCCTCTCTGTGTGTCTTTTTGGGATATCCGTCATCTCATCGTAGTTACAAGTGCTATAATCTCTCCACAAATAAAATAATTATTTCTCATCATGTTCTTTTTGACGAAGCAACTTTTCCTTTTTCTCGTTCCTCTCCTCATCCCACACATAATTATGATTTTCTTGATGATCGCTCTCCTTTGGTCATCCTCACAAAAACCGAACACCCCCCCATTTCTGACCCAAATCAACCCAACCCATCCGCCATCCTCCCCCACCATCATGGGCCTCTACATGGCCCAGTTACCTCCTCCCCAAAACATAATAGCCCAAACACCTCCCTTTTCTAATGAACCCCATACCACACCTCCCTCTAACCCCGGCATGACTACGCGTAGTCAACATGGTATTTTCAAACCCAATCCTAAATATTCTCAAGCCTTATTTGTCACCACCGTTTCCCCCATACCCAAAAACCCCATACATGCTCTTCGTGACCAGAACTAGAAACAGGCTATGCAAGAGGAATATGATGTTTTAATTGTGAATCATACATGGGATCTTGTGCCTCGTCCAGCTCATGCTAACATGATCCGCTCTTTGTGGATCTTTCTTCTTAAGACTAACTCTGATGGGTCTTTTGAGCGCTATAAGGCGTGTCTTGTTGGGGATGGGAAGTCTCAGCAAGAAGGTGTGGATTGCGATGAAACTTTTAGTCCTGTGGTCAAGTCTGCTTTTATTCGCCTAGTTTTGAGTATTGATATATCTAAGTCTTGGTTTATTCATTAGCTTGATGTTAAAATGCTTTTCTCTATGGTAATTTGCATGAGACTGTTTATATGCATCAACCTTTAGGTTTCCGCAACTCTGCGCATCCTAATTATGTTTGTCTTCTCCGAAAATCTTTGTATGGTCTTAAACAGTCCCCCCCTGCTTGGTATCAAAGATTTGTTGGCTTTATCACTACTATTGGTTTTCGTAATAGCATTTTTGATAATTCCTTGTTTGTATATTCACATGTGTCGGATCTTGCTTATTTCCTTTTGTATGTTGATGATATTATTCTTATTGCTTTATCTGATTCTCTTCATCAATCTATTATGTCTAAACTGAGTTTAGAGTTTTCCATGAAGGACTTAGGTCCTCTTAGTTATTTTTTAGGTATTGCTGTTACTCGTACTTTTATAGGGCTCTTTCTTTCTCAACGTAAATATGCCACTAAGATTCTTGAGAAGGCAGGTGTGTCTGATTGTAATCATGCTTCCACTCCTGTTGCTATGACTAGCAAACTCAGCACTGACTCTGGTTCTCCTTAAGATAATCCCACCTTGTATCGTTGCTTAGCCGGTGCCTTACAGTATCTTACTTTCACTCGACCGGACATTTCGTATGTTGTTCTACAAATCTGTCTCTTTATGCATGATCCTAGAGTTGAACACATGGCTACTCTCCATCGTATTCTTCGTTATGTTCGTGGTACTATTAATCATGGTTTACAACTTTACAAGTCCTCTATTACTTCTCTTTCGTTTTATACGGATGTTGATTGGGATGGTTGTCTTGATACTCGCTGCTCGACGTCCGGATATTGTGTCTTTATGGGTGATAACTTAGTCTCTTGGTCCTCTAAGCGTCAGCCTACAATTTCTAAGTCTAGTGCTGAAGCTGAATATTGTGGGGTTGCTAATATTGTCTCCGAAACTTGTTGGATTCGTAATTTGCTTCTCGAGTTGCATTATCCTATTCCCACTGCTATTCTTGTGTACTGTGATTATGTTAGTGCAATTTATCTTTACGGCAATCCGGTTATTCATCAGCGTACTAACATATTGAAATGAACATCCATTTTATTCGTGAGAAGGTCAAACATGGTGAGGTTCGGGTTCTTCATGTTCCGTCCTATTATCAGATTGCGGATATTTTCCCCAAAGGCCTTTCTAAGATTCTTTTTGATGAAATCCGTTCCAGTCTCAGTGTTCACGAGCCTTCCGATTCGACTACAGGGGCGTATTAGAGTAATATCTTTAGTATCTTTAGAATATTATGTAAATATTCTTATTATGTACAATATAATTGTAATTATTTAGCTTCCATATTTTAAGAACATTTCTTGTATTTATTGATTATTCATCTAATGAGAAATCAAGGAAATACTTTCCAATAATTTTAAAGTTGTCATTTTAAATCTTAAAATATGCATTTTAAGTATTGAAACGATATTTGTTTCTTTTATTTTTTCCAAAAGTTAAATTTTGTATTAGCCCATATCAAGCCCGGCTAACGATGTGAAGCCCGTCTAACGATGAGACGTTAATAAGAATTTGTCAAAGTCAAAAGCGAAAACAAATTGCCAAACAATCAGGAACAAGAGGGTTAACAAAACCATTCACAAGTTTGTGACTTTCCGCTTCCGCCATAGTTGGCAATTGGCAAAGCACATAAACTTTAATGGAGCAGCACAGAGAAAACGAAGAACAGTCAGAAACCACCCCTCTTCTGAATCCAGAACCAATTTTCAAAGAAGAAACCACCCCTTCAACACCATTAATAGAAGAAGAAAACTCAGATCGAGCTAAAAAATCGGTGCGAACGAAGATACCTGAAGTGGAATTGCATGTATATCGCCAAGGTAAAGGTCCAATTTCTGTCATGAAATCCAGTTTAGGAGGTTGGGATCAAGATCAATTGGAAGTACGTGATATCTTAGAACAGTTCGGATTTAAGTCGATTTATGCCTATAATCCTAATGATGGAGATCGTGGTGTTCCTATAAGGTTTCATCCTAGGAATGGCCGTTCTATTCTCCCTTACAAAGATGGTTCTGTTATTTACATTGATGGCGAACCCAAGGTGACTTTTCTTCTTCTCCTTTTTTTATTCTTTTTATTTGTTTATGACTGTGATTGATTTCATTTAATAGGGGTTGAATTGGTTTAAATTACTATTCTTTTTCTTATAGCTGTGACTTTGATCACTAATTGTATGTTTTATTGAAATGATTAGTAGTGATTATTATGTTTGAATTAAATCATCTTTTGATTTTTTTGTGGTTGAATTGGTTTAGATTACCATTTTTTTGTAAATTTTGTGTTCTCTACTTGTATATGGAATTGAAGTGATTTCAATCGATCACTATCTTTGAATTGAATCATTCCTAATCATATGTTGCAATTGCAGGATATGAACGATTTAGATAGTTGACTTAATATCAAATGATTGACCCATTCCTCATATTTTGTTCAACCATCTTTTCAGATGGGCAGCTAATCAATTAGAAAAACAATTTAGTCTGGTTTGGGCCTTTTGGATGTATACATCATTCCTTTACTTCATGCCTTTTGGGTACAACATTTCAATACTCCACCAACACAGGGTTGGGGTCCCACGTAGACAATCTTATCTTGTTAGTGATAACAAGTGATATCTAGATAAAACAACCGAATGAAGGGATCTGTATTAGATTTAGACTTCTGGTATCATAATGTTTAAGCTGAAATATGGAGCATATTACAAGGGGTTAGTTAAGCCTGAGTTTCAATAATTTGGATGAATTTTTTTTTTTGATTTATATTATGGTCGTTAGATGTTTCAATTGTTGGTAATCCATTGTTGTTTTAATAGAAAGGATCGAGAGGTAAAGAAAGAGAAGGAAAAGAGGTGATGCTACAGATGTATTGAATTTTTTCTTAGTTTTTATGTAAGAGAACATAGGTGAGTTGTGTTTTGTGATCCGTCTACCCCTTTGCCCAACAAATGAAGTAGAATTGTCCCTTTTCATTGCTCTTTTACCTCATGCCCCGTTTGGTAGCTTGCTTTGTAGCTTTTACTAATTGATGGTAATGAAAATAAATTTTGAGTTAAATTTTGGAAGATAACTCATATATCATTCTCCATGTTAATACTTGTTCGTCCCTGGTCTTTTTTCTTCATAAATTCATTACCATCCATCAGAATTTGGAAGATGTTATTGCGTGATTGGCAATCTTATGAATTGAACATATGATTGAAGATGAAGCTTCTTTGTTGTAGGAATGGTATGAGATTTTTCTTGCTAATTTTGTCTAAAATTCATTACCATTACTGTCATCAAGTGGCAGCAACCTAATAATTCAGTATTAGTTGCTGGACGGAGTTATATAATGTTGATTGCTTTCATGGTGGATTCTAGAATGGGCAAGTTAAAAAGTGGCTTTAGACCTGGAATTTTCTTATAGGTGTCTGATAACTTTATTTGGGGTTATGTTAGAGATAAAGTATTATTCCAACCCAGATCGCAATACGATGGGCAACCCATCGATCCTGGTAACACTGGGTTGGACTTACTTCTCATATGGGATAATCATTTTTGCTACTGTATTCTATTTCTGGTTTGAACATATATATTAGATTATCGGGTTTTTATGGGTGGGGTGGGTTCAGGGGTACATCAGGAATTGGCGCGCACATTCATCCACTTTTTGTTATGCTTTTTTCCCTTTAGAGTTGTCTTGTTATTCTTTTTTTTTCTAGCTTGTTTTACTGGATATGTGATTCTTTTTTCCCCTACATGTATACACTGGTGTTATGCTACTCGGCAATGAATCGTTCCACCGTTATGATATACTTAAAGGCAAAGGTGCCTAAGATTATTTTGTTTAATTATTATATTTCCATTTTCTTCGCACCTCTATTTTCAGGGGAGGTGCTATCAAAATTTTCACTCACATCTTTTTAATTAGAAGATTATTATTATTTTGGTTTTTTTTAATATAATACCTGAATTTCCTTCTGTCATATTCAATTTTGGTTTTGTATGTGAGAAGATTTTTCGTGGTATATCCTGTGAAGTTATGTAGCTCTTCGTTTTGGGTGTTGTTCTTTGTACTTTATGCCCATCAGTGTCCCTTGCTTAGCTTTCTTTTGAACATGCCCTCGAACACTAAAGAACATCTACTGTTCCTGAAAATTTTCATTTTTCACACAGGACTCCTTGATCAAACCTGTTACGAGGATTGTGGTTGGCGTGGCCATTATAACTATCTTGATAGCTATCGTGGTGAGTGAATCACCAAAGTGGGCTGAAAAATTTAGCTTCAAGGGTATGCGAATCTCACCCTGGATTCTTACATGTGCAATAATCATCTTTACTCGCATGAGGAAGCGTACGAAGGACTTTTGCAAGAATCGTGGTTGGTGTTAGATAAATGTGCTTACACTTTCAAAGCTAACATTTTTTCTCTCTTTTTTGTGCAATAGTTTTTTTCAATAAATTATGTAACTGGATTCAACATGTAACTAATTTTTTTTACGCTTCTGTCGAGCTCTAGTCTCATGCATACGTCGTAAACTAATCAACCGTACCGTTCTGTTCAATTTCATTTGCGTTATGCATAAATCAATATAATGATGTGATGCGGTAGATGAAAGGATGATTACGTAAATCATTGGTGTGGAATTGATGCGATTGAGACACCTAGCTGAAAGTGAAGACCCCGAGTTGGGTGAATATGTTTTCGCGTGGGATCAATGGCAGTGTTGTTGCTATGATGTGATTGAGATACATAGATGAAATGAAGACACAGAATTGGGTGAATATGTTTTTGCTTGGGCGCGATGGCAATGTTGATGCTGGTGTTTGTTGTGACGAGTTATCTAGTCCCATGCATAAGTCCTAAAATGATCAATTGTACCCTTCGATTCCATTTCATTCGGTTTATGCCGGTAACCTTTGAAAGTAGGATTATTCAATTTATATGACTATACTAGAACATCATAGAACAAAGAAACATGTAGAGTTTTGTTGGTATGAACTATGAAGTGAAATCAATGAAGTGCACGAGATCTTTAACGATGTTCCTCAAATTGTCAATATTAGCGATTTAAAAAATCGTTAAAAGGATTAGTGATTTTCGGTTAAATAAAATGAACTAAATAACCATCCTACTATATTGGAGAAAATTGAGAACATTTTTTGGGAAAAATTTGAGATTATTAATGGTTACTTAAACAATTATTAATTTGGTTGAAAATATTATTTCTTGTAGATAAATTGCTATTTTTTGTTAAGAAGATCAATAGCTTAGGTCTCTGTTTTAGAACAATAAAATTCGTACTAAGATTGCAAAGAGAATCAAGTCTTGGTAATTTTTGAGTTTGATTTTCACATAGCTCTGCTTCTTTCACATAGCTCTGCTTTTCTCGACATATCCTGTACTCCAAAAAAATTTTGCAAAGCTATAACAATTTACTTTGAAAGCTAACCACTTTTATTTTCCTTTCATTACCCTCGTTATAAGAATTCAATTCTTACAACTTACAAAACGACAAGTCAAATTCCACTAACTCAAAAGGGTTGGAATGAGCATCTTTATTGGTATTTGACATCTTAGGGCAATCAAGTAAGCACTAAGGGGCCGTTTGGTTCGCACAAGGGAATCGGAATGGAATCAGGAAAGGGAATGAAGGAGAAAGAAATGGATTCCCCTAATTTAGCCTAGTTGTTTGGTTGTGTTCAGGAAACGGAATGAACTGCTGAATGATTCCCTTTGTGACTGTTTGGTTCAAGCTAAGGAATCAAAATTTGATTTTTTAAATTCTTTTATATTTTCTCCAAAAATAAGTAGTTGTTATATGATAAACTTGAAAAAATTATTTTTTGAAAAAACATAACTCTAAATAATAACAACGTAGCTCGATTAATTACATATAATGACTTGTTTGTAGATCAAAATACATACGAAAAGTGTTCTAGTCCTTTTCAAAATCATTCATGGAACCACAACATTAGATCTAAGCATTACTATTTCCTCCAAGAAGACTCTTAACATAATCACTTTTCAAAGCGTCGGGACACTTTGAAAATATGAGGAGCTTGTTTGGTTGTGAGGTTAGAATGTTAGCCACTTCAAAAACTTGGTTAGGAGTTACACCTTCTAAATTAAAAGATAGTAGTTCCTCTAACACTTTCTCAGTCTGTTCAACTACTTTTTGCTCACGATCATCAGTGCGGGCCATCACATTTGCCATAGTTGAAAGATGAACATTCATGTCTTTCATGAATGCTTGTAAGCTAGCCAACTCATTAGAACTACCTTCACCAGCATTTCCTCTCTTACTTCTTTTATTAGAAGTTTTTTCAGTTTTCATTTTTTTAGCAGGAGGAGAAGTAACAGTTTGAGTGGCATTACCACTAGCATCAATTCCCTCATCATCACTTGAATCAAGTGTAACTTGTGGAGGGGCAACGTTTTGCAAATTCTGTATTGCTTCAACATAATCTTCAGCTGGTTTTCCGGTAGCGTAATCCTTGCCGTAAACATTCATTAGTTCATGAAAGTGCGGAAATGAAACTCCAAACAGGTTTTTGCAATTCGGATGATTCTGAACCAAACATTCAAATGTACAACATCATCAAAAAATCTCAAACATAATTGAACCATACTGTTCAAAGTAAACAATGTCAAATGTACAAAGGTTGGCATACCTTGCAATACTCGTCATAAACAGCCCGATCTACAGAAATCATTTTTTTTTCATCATCCCAGACGAATCCACTTGTATTTAACATTTGAGAAATAGCCCTAAACTTGGCTACAAGTGTCTTAAGTCGAGAATCAATGTGTGGCAGAGCCTTCAAACCACAACCAGGAAGAGCCTTACCTATGAGCTCCTCTAAGCGAACCATGTAGCCGCTTCTAAATCCATTTTCACACCTCCAGTGAGGATCAACAGCTAACTCTGACAAGGCTTCCACAAGAGCCTTATCTTCTTGGGCAGTCCAAAATCGTTTGTTTTTTCCCCTTCCACCTCCACTAGCACTACTTTCATCCATCCTCTATAACATTCAATACAAATAAACAAAATTGAACTATACTGATCATAGTAAACAAAATTGCATGTATATAAAAATGGAATGAACCAACAAATATTCAATACAAGAAATAAACATACAAGTCTGAAAATCAAATACAAGAAATGGAGGTTTTAAATAAAAATGAATAACATCACAAAGTAAGTCTGCGTTGTCTAGCCCTCCAATCATTGAACATATGTTGGGCCATTGTATTTCGGAAATTCGTCCATGGATCGGTTACAGCAATGGAGGTTATGTACTCCACATCATCTTCCTCATTAACATCACCATCATTATCATCACCATCATTATCATCACTATCATTTTCCTCAAACAAGTCCTCATCATCAAATTCTGCAAGCATGTATCTCTTTACCAAATTATGTAATAAAGCACAAGCAAGTACAATTCGACCATGTGTTTGTAAACTAAACCAAGAAGGACTTCTAAGAATCCCCCATCTTCCCTTGAGTAATCCAAAGCATCTCTCAATCACATTTCTAGCTTTTGCATGCCTTAAGTTGAAATATTCTTCGGCGGTTTGGGGTTGTCGGGGGCCATTATTCCATTCTCTAAGATGATAAAGATGCCCTCTATAGGGTGCAAGGAATCCTTCTCCATTAGTATATCCTCCATCACATAGATAATAACAACCTTGACAAATTAAAAAAAAAATATTACTCTCTTACTAAGTTAATCTCAAATAAAATCTAGTACGTCAATCAAATTACCTTTTGGAACTTTCAACCCATTAGGCCTAGAAATAGCATCTCGAAGAATCCGACCATCGTGTGCCGACCCCTCCCAACCAGGTAAGACATATATAAATTCCATCTCGGGTGAACATACTCCTAATACATTCATAGCAAGGGTACCTTTTCTAGTCCGATATTTGGATCGCTCATCACAAGGAACATTCACTAGAATCATTGTACCATCAAGGGCACCTAATGAATTCTACAAAACAAACAATATCACTTTACAATATGTAATAGTATCTCCATTTTATCTCAAATTAAAGTGTTGGTTTTTATTTACCTTGAAATATTTCCATCTTTCATCGTTGCAATCCTCTTGTATTGGTGTTGGTTTCTTAAGAAGAATATCATGTAACTTTAAGATTGCTAACAAACAAGCATGAAATTGTCTACTAATAGTTTCACCACTTCTATAAAAATGTGCACCCATCATTCTATTTTTCTTATGGTGAGCTAATGTGTATAAGAAACCCGCAACCATCTCTTCCAAACATGTGTTTCTTGTTTCATTTAATCCACCAATATCTCTAACCATCTCTAAAAGAACACCAAATGTGTATCGATTTATACGAAGATAGTTCCTACACAAAGTGTCACTTTCTCTAATCATTCTATTCAAGTTGTGCAATCTCATTTTTCTCCTAGTTTTTTTATCAAGCTTAACATAATGGGAATCGTATATAGTTTTTCTCATCGAGTACAACATCAAATGTAGCAACACAACACAATTAATCATAGTAATTATGAACCGAATACAATCCCAATTTCTCTTCCTTTTCAAAGAAGTACCAATGCTAGCCATTTTCTGTACAAATGAACATCAATAAGAACATCAAAGAATTACCAAGCACCTTGTTTCCATGTATTCTTGAAAACCAAACAAACAAACAAACAATGATACATAATCAAGTTTCTAAAATCCCAATTTTTAATCATACTAAAACAACATCAATAATCCCAATTTCTAAAATCCCAAGTTTCTAAAACAACATCAATTTGGATATCAACAATCAACAAGATTCAACAATCAACAGCAACACGATATAGTTAATGATACAGCAACAAGATTCATCAATTTAATCATACACCAATACTGCTTCAACAATCAACACCATACAAGATTCAAACATCAATTTAAATGGGAAATCAACAAGCATCAACAAGCATCAACACAGTGAACTCAAATTTGGTTTCAACAGCAACAAGATTCAAGCAACTGAAAACGAAGATTCAACTTTTAATGGAACAATACTGTTAATGAAAACGAAGATTCAAGCAACAAGATTCAAGCAACTGAAAACGAAGATTCAACTGTTAATGGAACAACACTGTTAATGAAAACGAAGAATCAAGCAACAAGATTCAAGCAACAGCATCAATAGCTAAATCTAAAACGAACGATTTCAACAGCATCAACAACATCAATGGAACTCAAATGGGAAAACGAACGAAGGAGCAGAAAACGAAATCTAAAACCTAAAATTGGAGATTCCGTTAATGGAGAAAGAAGAAAAAGCAACAAAAAAGCAAACGAAAACAGCAGCAGAAATCTAAAAAAGGAGAAAGAAGAAAAAGGAAGACTCACCTGTTAATGGAGATTCCGTTAATGGAGGCGCAGCAGCAGCAGCAAGGAGGCGCGAGGAGGGAGGCGCGAGGAAGGAGGCAGCAGCAGCAGTAGGGAGGCGAGGAAGGAAGCAGGAGCTGAATGGGGAAGGGAATGGAATGGGAAAGTGGAGGGGGAGGTGGGGAATGGGGATTACGTGATTTAGGTTAACCAAAACCTAAAATTGGGTAAACGGAATGATTCAAAATGCGAACCAAACAACATCAAAGGGAATGGGGTATTTTCATTCCCTTTCCCTTTCCTTAATACCCCCAACCAAACGCCCCCTAAGCACATTCATTTATTCAATCTAACTAACATAAACACAAAGGAAAGTTCAATGCAACTTCTCTGTTCAATAAAGCTTGATCTTCATTAACCTATATTTGTGTTAAAGACATATACAAACACCAACTTAAGGCTCAAAGAAAGAATAACTGTTGCCCCATCTATCTTCTACTCGCTTCGTGAATCTATCAGCAGCCAATTTGTTGAAAAAAAACTATTCACAAAAGATTCGATAAGGTTTCGATATGAGAGAAAACATGCTAAACAACCAACAATTTTGATTGAAGTAGTCTAAATGAAACCAGGAAGACGTCCAAGCTGCCTGCTGATCACTACTTCCGTCACTCATCAATAGTCAAACATCAATATCAGTCCGCTTAGATTTGGAATAAGTGTACTCTGACGAAACATTTTGATAAATTCTTGGGAAGCTGTAGTTTTCCGAAATTGACACTGGCTGCTGCGGGTACAAAGTCGGAGGGGGTGGAAGATTACGTTGAGCTGGAAGGGGAGGATGAATATTGTGGTACATATTGCCACTCAACCTGCTGAACACCAACAGAAAGTTTCCGAAATGTTAGTAACTATAGCTTGAACATATGGAAGCTTCTGAAGATTCTTTCGGACAATTTATTTCAGATATCTACGTCTTTTCCAAATAATGGCACTAATTGATGGTCAACAGTTTGTTCGCAACAAAATAAAGGCAAAGGTTGGATTATTTAAAATTTTTCAAAAGGTGGGATTATTCATAGGTAATGGGCAATAGATTGGATTATTCAGGACAAATATTCCCTTAAAGGAAAATTAGTAAGTATAGTATAGAAATTCAACCAACAGGGCTGCAAGCAGCACACCTGCAGGTCCTGCACCCAGCTCAACCCAGACAAGACTAATGAAAGAGTCTTCTCTCCTTTAAAGGCGCAAACTAGGACGCATTGCTAGGAAATTGTTCTACAAACATGAAACATCCAAAAAGCAGAAACAAATTACATTCAAGACATTACAATAAGTCTAACTTACATCATTCCCCTCAAAAGCCACGACCTCAACATGGATAAATTCAAAAGGCCCTGAGATTTTTAACTTCTAAAATTAAGAAATCAAAATTTAGAGATTTTGATAGCCATCCCGAAATGTTTACACAGTTGAAATATTCATATAAAACAGCTCTAAACAAATCAATACAGAAGTTGAGACTTAGAGATATTGATTCGTCATTGACATATCAAGTGTCATGTCATGATAAAACATAAGAATCAAAATTCCAACACCTCACCTTTCGTATGTGTTTTCAGCAACTTCTACAATTTCAAATGTAAAGCCTAACATTTATAATTTTCTTAGTCAAAGATCTATGTAGAAAAGGTTTTTTTTTTTTTTTTTTTTTGCTTACTTCGAAAAATAAATTTTTATAAACTTTCCGAAATCAAATTTTAAGCTTCCCCCAATAGATCAAGTGACCCCTTGAAGATATCACAAATCACAACAATGCACATGATCTGACAATCCCTAAGTCATCAGCATTCAATGACCAAAACAGATACAGGTGCAGGAATTAATGAAATGCACCTCGTAGATGGGTGCAAAGGATCATCATCAATCAATATATCAGTAGAATGCTGTCTAGGTCGTTGAGATGCTAAAGACCAAGAAGAAGGTGCAGGTACTGCATCAGCAAAATATCTCCTCCTAATCAGCTGGGAAAAAACAAAATGAAAAACAATATGGATGTCAGTCTTTAGCTCTTCACAATTACTATAACCCTTGTGCTCGTATGGTAGTAATCACAAAGTTTGAAATTGGAAAGAAAAAAAAAAAACTAACGGCAACAATATTAGACAAAACAGTGAGACATAGTCCAAGGTAGATACCAAATGAAAAAACTTCATCACAGCTTCTTTGTCAAATCTCGCCTCCTTCGCAGCCTACATAAATTAAACATATATATGAATCATACTTCATATTGTACATAAATTAAACATATATAAGAATCATACTTCAACCAAGTTCCTCTTAGTGCTCATGGTAAACCATGGCAATCTATCATCTCATGTAATTCTTTGGGTTTTAATACAAAACTAGTAATAGCTCTCCACTATATAAGCATGCATTCTTTATTCTGATGTGGCCAAAGTTTTATAGTTCTTTGGTTTTTGATTGTAATGGACAATAGTAAAATGGCTCATTGAATTATATGACTTCTTATTTTATATGAGGTTTACATGTTTGCTACCAAGGGTCAACTGTAAACGTCGTCTTTGTAAATGTTATCAGTAAAAAAGGTAAAGTTGCATACATCCGACACCCTCAAACCAATGGATTTTACTTGAATATTGGTATGCATTTCATACTCTTTCGTAATGCAGGAAATTACTTTTTCCCGTGACCTCTTGCCCCCTTCTTGTTGCATTTATGCAAAAAAGTAGAAACAGGTTATCTTATAGAAGAATGGAAGTTGGCATTAGCCAAAGTTCAAGTTCTTACCGCAACAAGAGCTGAATTTCCAGGAAAGCTTGCAGTCAGGGGAAGGTCCTCACTCGATGATAGCAGACCTTGCTTCTCAACCCATTGTCTAGCTGCATCAACAAGATTACCACTGCTGCCTATTTCACTCTCCTTTGCTGCAATATCTGCCTTGTTGCTGATTACAATATAGGGAACAGGAAGCCCAAAAGGGCCACCGGAGGCTAGAGGAGCCGAGAATGTCCCACTTGCAGCAACCTCAGCAGCCCATTTTTGAAGGTTTAATTTAGTTCTCTTTTGGGTGACATCATATACAAAAATAATACCTGTAAAATAGTTGCGTCGATCATGAAAAAGCAGGTCATTAGATTCACTTTTCCGGCAAACCATAATAATATATAATATAATAATAAAAAAACTTAACTTATCATTGAAATTTCATTGATCAAAAAAGTTATCCTCCATACATATGGTGATATACTTTCCAGATGTCATAGTTCTAACATTCTCAAACAGAAGTCCAAGAAAACAGGAGAAAATATTCAAGAGCCTATAAAAGCCACGCTTAACTCTTAAGAAATTGTTAGTCTTTTTTTTTCTTAAAATAAGTTGCTTATCTGAAGGTATCCAAAGTCCCAGCACACCCTCACTAATTTTTTCAAATCCCCAAAATCTGAGTTTCTAACACACTTTGAAACAAATGAATACAATACAAGAGCCCAGTGCATTTAGAGAATATCAATATTTTGCATGGAAAGTTTATAAGAGGAACAAAATGGTAAAGCAATACGATAAAGTCGCAAAGAGCTGACTGGAAATCTATGTATCCAAATATTCTTTTCAATACTTGCATCAATAACATTCGTCAAAACATACCTTCGGTTAAACACATTGGAGATTGGAAATAGTTGGCAATAAAAATGGCCACAAAAGCAGAACTATTTGAATTCCTTTCAAATCTAAACTTATTAATGGTTACAACGCACAAGCACGATGAGCTACAGTAAAGTAGAGCTACGGCGGGAACAATTGTACAAAATAAGAGAATAAATAAGCTACATGCAGCCATAAGTCAGTGATCAAGCTTTTCTGCATTTTATTCAAATCAATATGCATTTTGAAAGAAGCAACTTTGATTTATCACCCCACCATTAGAATCTTTGTGAGGGTTTTGCCCTACACTTTAAATGCAAGGACTGCAGCTGGTTTGAAAGCAACTTTGATTTATCACCACGCCATTAGAGTCTTTGTGAGGGTTTGGACTACACTTTACCATAGGACATTTAGTTTCCCACATCGAGGCTTGCCTAAACCTTGGCCTTACTCCACCTGATTCATACCCTGACTACCTCATCACTAAGGACCACCTCGCTAGATCGAAATGGCTTGAAGAGATTAATGGCCAAATATGGTGGAAAACAACCGTCGTTTCATCCTCCACCATCTTCTGCCTTCCACTGCAGAAAACTTTGATTGTTACCTCTGTGCACCGGTTCTCCCTAGACCACCGGCTGACACCGTCCTATTCCACCCCACCCATCGAATGTCGATCTACTTGAGTCCATTGATCGTCTCCATGTAGGCATGACTCAAATGAGGTATGAATCGGCGGAAAGGGATTATGCCTCAGCTGAGAGAGACTTTGAACAACAAAGAGGCATGTATCTCATCTATGACTACCACAACCAAGGGGTTCTGCATTTCCTTATGATCATCCTAGGTGGTAGACCCCTCCTAACACTCTAGATATCCCTAGCACATTTTCACCATACGGATTCCCCTTGGCGTGATTAATTCTTTTTCTTAAGAAACATTCACATCTTATCATGCGGGGTCATATGGCATCCTTCCCTATGGGGGACGTGGTAGTATGCTAAGTGAAGGTCCCGGGCAGTGCTTTTGCTTCAGTAGAGTTGTTCCTACTCTGGCTTCTTCTGGCTCGAGTAGTTCCAGACTTCCAATGGTAAGAGGAAGCAATCCGAAAAAAGATACAACTTTGCACTCCTTAAGAATTTATCATACTGAGGAAATCCATGAGATGAAAATGTACTAGGAACATCTAGGGTAACAGGAGGGGTGTCCCACCTAGGATAGTCATAAGGAAATGCAGGTAATGGTGGACTAAATACGCCTATTTCATTCTCTTTAACACATCCTTTCTCGGGTTACACAGTAGTTGCCCTATTTTTAAAGAGGTTGTAAGACTTCATGGGTTTCCATCATCAATCGTGTCGAACCGTGATAAGGTATTCCAAAGCATATTCTAGCGCGAAATTTTTCGACTACCAGGTACAACGTTGAGAAGGAGTCTGCAAACCCATGGCCAAACCATTCATTTGAAAACGTATTTGCGGTATTTTATTAATGGCAAACCTACGCAATGGACAAAATGTTTGCATTGGGTTGAGTTTTGTTTATAACACTTCGACTCACATGGCGACTAACTTGTCTCCCTTCCGAGCTTGATATGAGCGCACTCCACCTCCCATTCTCTGTTTTGGTAATAATAATACTTTAGTTGATAGTTGATAGTTGATAGTTGATATTTGATAATTTAGAACAACTCCTGGAGAAAAGAAATGCAATGTCGAATGAGCTTCGGGTAAACCTCATAAGGGCTCAACAGAAGATGTAGTCTCTAGGTAATAAACATCTAAGGGGTGATAGTTTTGATTTTTGAAGCAGGAGACAAAGTCTTCCTTAAACTGCACCCGTATGAACAAAAATTCTTGGGTGGACAAATCTGTGACAAAATTGCTCCTAGATTCAATGGGCCATTTACTGTCCTGGTAAAGATTGGAGTTGTAGCTTCTAGTTTAGATTTACCAAATCATTGTAAAACAAATTCGATTTTTCACGATTCTACTTGGGAGTTTCATGACACAATTACAGCTCAATCTCCTTCATTCGACCTTGAGGACAAGGTGCAAGTTTGGGTGGTGCGTAATGATGTGACACATTGGACACCACCTCCTCTTTGTTACGTGTATAACAGAGGAAAGAGGCATGTCACATAATAAGGGTAATTTGGTCTTTTTGTACGGGTTGTAAACGTGGGGGTTGTCTGATTTTTAGGTATTGTCAAGTAATGTTTTAGGAGTGTAAAAGCCACTCAAAGACTTCTAGTTATTCAATAATAAATGTTCAATTCATTCTTTCTCTTGGGTTGTTATTTTGTGTTTTCATTTGATTGCGGGAACTTATAGGGATCAAGAGCAAACTCAGGCCTTCATTAAAGATTTCCGCCATCATATCATATAAATACAAGGGTGAGGCCTTTACCTCAAAAAGGTTTATAATTTAATTTGTCTTGATTAATGTAGGGTATCCTAGCTCTCGAGAATATAAGAATTTGTCATTCTTCTACTAAATGGCAACATGGTTTCCTAAGTACACGGAAGCAACAATATATTTTAAGACTTACCCCACATAACTCGAAGCACCAAGGAATAACTAATGATCAATAATTAATTGATCTAATCTTTTACTTAAGACACCAAGAAGCTTTAGTTCTATAATTTTACTTCTTTAGGCCCAAAAAGCATAATGATCCTAGTGAAATGGATAGTAAAAAAGTTTATAACTCACCATTTACTTGTGAATAAAAAAGAGATCTGCAGTCTTTGTAGCGTTCATGCCCACAAACATCCCAAAGCTCCACAAAAAAGTCCCTCTCTACATCCCCCTCCAAGTCGTTTGATGAGCTTGTAGAACTTTTAAAGGTAATATGCTGCACAAATGAATAAAAAATCTTAAAAGGTTGACAAGACTGCTGAATAATGACAAAAGGAGCATCACATGCTTCTAGTCCATGTTAAAGATTTTTCTAAGTGGGGCGCATAAAACAGAGCAAGTAAAAATAAACCCCTGTTAAAAGTCACCTTAAGTAGCACAACCAAAAAGAAGGTAAACCTTAACTGAAACCGAGCAGCCAATTGTTTGGGGAGGACGTGCTACAACAGAACCGTTCAAAATGAGTTGCACAAGTGAAGTCTTGCCCACACCTGTCAGTTGTCCAGTTTATATTTATATAAGCTTCAAAAGCAATGCAAACCAACTGAAAAAGAATATAATGAAGGAAAGTGTACTAGGGGATCAAGTAAATGATATTTAACTTTTTACAGAAATCAGTCAAAGCCTTAAAGGTTTTATTTCAATGAGTAAATTGCAATATGAACTAATAAGGTATTTGTATAAAAATGCATAAAACATATTGAGAAGCCAACTTATTGTTTCAACTCATAACAACTCTTCAACATCAAAAAAAGGAAAGAAAGACTTGTCGTTGATGGTTTTATTGCTTAGTGTAAAACCTGTAGCTTAATCATTTTAACTCTAAAAAAAACAAATAAACCACTTTCTTGGCTTTAAATCAATAGCATTGAAGTTTGTGATGTCCTCTATTAAAAGGGTTTTTGGGAGGTGGGATGAGGGATGTAGGGGGACATTTTTCGGACCCATGTTTCACTGTTTGGATTGAAACAAGTTGTAAAAAAGAGAAGAGTGGAGAAAAAAGTGTTTCCCTTTCTTCGTGAATTATTTCCCCCCCAAAAGTGAAGGAAAATATTTCCCTTCACATCTTAATCTCAAAATAAGTTGGTACACGAGCAAGGTTGCTAATGATCAAGAAGATAAACCTGGCTAACCAAGAGCCCTACCTACAAACCCTTTTGGGTTGTTTATTGCAAAAGGATATTCATCAGTTGCTTCACAATATCTACATTCTCCCCCCTAGTATTTCTAAAATAACCCCAAAGCCCAACGTGCACAGGCCACTTGACTTGGCAACCAAGAAACGCTCTGGTCTCCCTAACACCTCAATCAACCCACTCTTATCTTTTTGTGGGAGATCTCCACCTCTTGGAGAGAGACAAGGGGTATATGAGCCCTGATGCATACTCTTCTTCAAAGGGAGCAGTGAATCAAACTGAATAACATCAAGATCATTGTTCAACACCATATCCCCGTAAGTCAAAGAACTCTCATCAGTGATAGCATTGACAGAAATCTGCAGCCTTCTCTTAACAGTATGAACATTATCACTTTGATCTGCATGACTGCATCTTCCCATGACCCACCATCAAGAAACCTTCACAGGGTCTGAGTCTGAACTCTGAACACACCTGTCACTAATAGACATGGGTGTATGATTATCTTTCACGACTAGTAAACGAAGTGACGGCAAAAGAGAGTTCATCCTCCTCTCACAGAGAAGAGCCACAAGTTACACAACAAAGGTACCCAGGATTCGGAAAAAAGAAAAAAAGGCTTGAGAAGCTTAATTTGTCTTTGTCTAACATTGGTCATGGGAGAATGTTTGGCCGAGTTTAGAGTTAAGACATCTCATTATCCCTTCTTCCCTTTTAGTTGTATTA